>NC_052320.1:2363374-2391652 GCF_016432855.1 Salvelinus namaycush | reverse complement strand
AAGCTCAAATAAGCAAAGAGAAACGACAGTCCATTACTGTAAGACATGAAGGTCAGTCAATATGGACATTTTCAAGAACTTTGAAAGTTTCTTCAAGTGCAGTCCAAAAACCATCAAGCACTAAGATGAAACTGGCTCTCATGAGGACCGCCACAGGAAAGGAAGACTCAGAATTACCTCCGCTGCAGAGGATAAGTTCATTAGTTAACTGCACCTCAGAATGCAGCCCAAATAAATGCTTCACAGAGTTCAAGTAACAGACACATCTCAACATCAACTGTTCAGAGGAGACTGCGTGAATCAGGCTTTCATGGTCGAATTGCTGAAACCACTACTAAAGGACACCAATAAGAAGAAGAGACTTGCTTGGGCCAAGAAACACGAGCAATGGACATTAGTTCGGTGGAAATCTGTCCTTTGGTCTGATGAGTCCAAATTTGAGAGTTTTGGTTCCAGCCGCCGTGTTTTTGTGAGATGCAGAGTAGGTGAATGGATGATCTCCGCATGTGTGGTTCCCAACGTGAAGCATGGAGGAGGATGTGTGATGGTGTGGGGGGGCTTTGCTGGTGACACTGTCAGTGATTTATTTAGAATTCAAGGCACACTTAACCAGCATGGCTACCACAGCATTCTGCAGCGATACACCATCCCATCTGGTTTGCGCTTAGTGGGACTATCATTTGTTTTTCAACAGGACAATAACCCAAAACACACCCCCAGGCTGTGTAAGGGCTATTTGACCAAGAATGGGAGTGATGGAGTGCTGCATCAGATGACCTGGCCTCCACAATCACCCGACCTGAACCCAATTTGAGATGGTTTGGGATGAGTTGGACCGCAGAGTGAAGGAAAAGCAGCCAACAAGTGATCAGCATATGTGTGAACTCCTTCAAGACTTTTGGAAAAGCATTCCAGGTGAAGCTGGTTGAGAGAATGCTAAGTGTGCAAAGCTGTCATAAAGGCAAAGGGTGGCTACTTTGAAGAATCTAAAATAATATTTTGATTTGTTTAACACTTTTTTGGTTACTACATGATTCCATATGTGTTATTACATAGTTTTGATGTCTTCACTATTATTCAATTTTTTTTGAAAATAGTAAATATTAAAATCTTTGAATAAGTAGGTGTGTCAACTTTTGACTGGTACTAATAAATATAAATATATATGAGGGATTGGAAATGATGCAGATAATTACGTTGATGGAAGCTACAATCTTTCTGCACTATAAAAGCTGATCTACTCCCCATTTTCTTTTTATTATAATAAATTAATAAACATTTAATAAACGGGGGAAAAATTAAGAGGTTTGGATTCAGTTAGACTAATTTATATATACCTTGATAAAAATGTATTTATTTGGTTGTGTTTGGGGTTAATTCATTCAGTGGGTTTTACACAGCAAGTGTGGCGCTGTAGTTCCTCAGAGTGGCCATAAGGTGGCAGAGTAGGAAGTTGAGGCAGGCAGAGACTCTATGTGCTGTAGCCTTTATATCTCTCTCTCTCTCTTCTCTCTCTCTCTCTCTCTCTCTCTCTCTCTCTCTCTCTCTCTCTCTCCTCTCTCTCTCTCTCTCTCTCTCTCTCTCTACCTCTCTCTCTCTCTCTCTACCTCTCTCTACCTCTCTACCTCTCTCTCTCTCTACCTCTCTCTCTCTCTACCTCTCTCTACCTCTCTACCTCTCTCTCTCTCTACCTCTCTCTCTCTCTACCTCTCTCTCTCTCTACCTCTCTCTCTCTCTACTTCTCTCTACTTCTCTCTCTCTCTACCTCTCTCTCTACTTCTCTCTCTCTCTCTCTCTCTCTCTCTCTCTACTTCTCTCTCTCTCTCTCTCTCCATCCATCCATCCACTCCCCTCTCTCCCTCCCACTAGTCGGTCTCTCTCTCTCTCAACTCTCCTTCTATCTCCTATATTAATTTATTTCTCTCTCACTGTGTGTGAAATGGAGCAGACAGATTCTTGCTATCTGAACAGACAAGCTGGGAGATAGATGTGAGGTTAACCTCTCTTTAGATTCTAACCCTAACTGACACAATTTCCTTTACATTCAACCTCATGTAATCCATTGTCAGTGTCTATCTGTTATGAGTTTTGGTGATCTCACTCAGAAATTCATCCAAAATGGCATCCTGTTCCCTATATAGTGCACTACTTTTGATCAGGAGCTGCATAGGGACTAGGGTGCCATGTGTACACTTCCATTCTGTAGCTAGAGACGGGGTTGTTGTTAATAGGATCCAGAGCGTTTGATCAGACCGACGCTGTTTATTTCTCCTGTTCTTTGTTCACACAGAGCTCTGGCTGAAATAAACTTCCTCCTCTTGCCCTGGCCAGGCAAGGCTCTTAGTGTGTCCCTCAAATGTTATCCTATTTAGTGCTCTACTTTTGACCAGAGCCCTATGGGAGTCCCTATGGGTCCTGGTCAAAAGGAGTGGCACCCTAGTCCCTATGCAGCTCCTGATCAAAAGGAGTGCACTAAATAGGGAATAGGGTGCCATTTGGGACGTATCCTCAGTCTCACCCGCTTGGAGAGACTTAAAGTGACCAACAGTCCCAGTCCCCTTAGTGACCAACAGTCCCAGTCCCCTTAGTGACCAACAGTCCCAGTCCCCTTAGTGACCAACAGTCCCAGTCCCCTTAGTGACCAACAGTCCCAGTCCCCTTAGTGACCAACAGTCCCAGTCCCCTTAGTGACCAACAGTCCCAGTCCCCTAAAGGTGACCAACAGTCCCACTCTCCTAAAGGTGACCAACAGTCCCACTCTCCTAAAGGTGACCAACAGTCCCACTCTCCTAAAGGTGACCAACAGTCCCACTCTCCTAAAGGTGACCAACAGTCCCACTCTCCTAAAGGTGACCAACAGTCCCCCTCTCCTAAGGTGACCAACAGTCCCACTCTCCTAAAGGTGACCAACAGTCCCACTCTCCTAAAGGTGACCAACAGTCCCACTCTCCTAAAGGTGACCAACAGTCCCACTCTCCTAAAGGTGACCACAGTCCACTCTCCTAAAGGTGACCAACAGTCCACTCTCCTAAAGTGACCAACAGTCCCACTCTCTAAAGGTGACCAACAGTCCCACTCTCCTAAAGGTGACCAACAGTCCCACTCTCCTAAAGGTGACCAACAGTCCCACTCTCCTAAAGGTGACCAACAGTCCCACTCTCCTAAAGGTGACCAACAGTCCCACTCTCCTAAAGGTGACCAACAGTCCCACTCTCCTAAAGGTGACCAACAGTCCCATCTCTAAAGGTGACCAACAGTCCCACTCTCCTAAAGGTGACCAACAGTCCACTCTCCTAAAGGTGACCAACAGTCCCCTCTCCTAAAGGTGACCAACAGTCCCCTCTCCCTAAAGGTGACAACAGTCCCCTCTCCAAAGGTGACCAACAGTCCCCCTCTCCTAAAGGTGACCAACAGTCCCCCTCTCCTAAAGGTGACCAACAGTCCCCCTCTCCTAAAGGTGACCAACAGTCCCCCTCTCCTAAAGGTGACCAACAGTCCCCCTCTCCTAAAGGTGACCAACAGTCCCCCTCTCCTAAAGGTGACCAACAGTCCCCCTCTCCTAAAACACCCCTCTCCTAATAGTGACCAACAGTCTCCTAAGGTAACAGTCCCTCTCCTAAAGGTGACCAACAGTCCCCCTCTCCTAAAGGTGACCAACAGTGCCCCTCATATGTATCAATAGCTAGGTGAGTACAACAGAACAACATATGTATCAATAGCTAGGTGAGTACAACAGAACAACCATATGTATCAATAGCTAGGTGAGTACAACAGAACAACATATGTATCAATAGCTAGGTGAGTACAACAGAACAACCATATGTATCAGTAGCTAGGTGAGTACAACAGAACAACATATGTATCAATAGCTAGGTGAGTACAACAGAACAACCATATGTATCAGTAGCTAGGTGAGTACAACAGAACAACATATGTATCATAAGCTAGGTGAATACACAGAACGACCATATGTATCAGTAGCTAGGTGAGTACAACAGAACAACATAGTATCAATAGCTAGGTGAGTACAACAGAACACCATATTTATCAATAGCTAGGTGGTACAACAGAACAACATATGTATCAATAGCTAGGTGAGTACAACAGAACAACCATATGTATCAATAGCTATGAGTACAACAGAACAACCATATGTATCAATAGCTAGGTGAGTACAACAGAACAACCATATGTATCAATAGCTAGGTGAGTACAACAGAACAACCATATGTATCAATAGCTAGGTGAGTACAACAGAACAACCATATGTATCAATAGCTAGGTGAGTACAACAGAACACCATATGTATCAGTAGCTAGGTGAGTACAACAGAACAACCATATGTATCAGTAGCTAGGTGAGTACAACAGAACAACCATATGTATCAATAGCTAGGTGAGTACAACATAACAACCATATGTATCAATAGCTAGGTGAGTACAACAGAACAACATATGTATCAATAGCTAGGTGAGTACAACAGAACAACCATATGTATCAATAGCTAGGTGAGTACAACAGAACAACCATATGTATCAATAGCTAGGTGAGTACAACAGAACAACATATGTATCAATAGCTAGGTGAGTACAACAGAACAACCATATGTATCAATAGCTAGGTGAGTACAACAGAACAACATATGTATCAATAGCTAGGTGAGTACAACAGAACAACCATATGTATCAATAGCTAGGTGAGTACAACAGAACAACATATGTATCAATAGCTAGGTGAGTACAACAGAACAACAGTGGTGTTAATGGTTGTCCTTTAACCTATGAGCAATGGCTTTTTCTTTCATTGCGGTGGATAAAAAAACGTGCACTGGGTCATATTTCTCTACATCCACTTGATCAATGTGTTTACCCAGGTAGCTTCTCTTCTAACCAGTTGGAAATATATATTTTTACTTATCTACTGCGCTTCACACTCAACAGTTTTCCCAGAATGGCTGCTGTGTTGGGAAGGGAGATCTCCTGCTTTAGTTTGGCTTGGCTGGGACATGAATAAACAACATGAATACGTGTCTTGGTTTTGGTTCAGAGTTGTACTGTGAGTGAGCTTGCCAAATGTGACTGTGAATGGCAAAGTAAACAAGATAGCTATATGTGTGTGTCAAATGACACCATATTCCCTATATAGCGCACTACTTTAGACCAAAACTGTGGTCAAAAGTAGTGCACCAAATAGGGAATAGGGTGCCATTTGAGATTTTAAAAAACAAACTATTTCAGCTCATCGAGCCTGAGCCCTTTTCCACTGATTGGCTGAAGTATAATATATTGTTCCGTGGAATAGCTTCCCAGTGAGGTTTTTCTAACCTCATAATGATCCCACTATAAAATGCTTGGTTTGAAACCACAGTAATTAGTGTGTGTGAATGGGGATCGTTTCAGTCTTTGTCTAGTGGGGATTGTTTTAAAGCCTAGATTGATTTTCAGCAGTGCTTTTGTCACCTTCTGTCGTTCAAGCAGTCGTTTGCTACCACCGTGTGTATAGAGGTCTCCTAGCATTTTATTCTGCTGTTGAGCTATTGTTCTGGTAACTCTTGTTCAATTCATGTTGACGGACGACCACCATTTTGAATTGGAAATGAGATCCTTTCTGTAAATCTCACTTGATTTCCACAAGCTTTACAACCTAGCTAACCCACATTTATCCAATTATTTTATCTGAAAGTACTTTATTTCTCTTGAATGGCTTCATTGTAAATTAAATAAACTGAGATGTTTGTGTTACAACATAGACTGGTCCTTTTGGACCCATCTACGTTGTAACTAGTCTGGTAGGACTCTTCCCCGTCTCTTCCTCTCCCCTCCCATCTGGATTTGTAAACGTGTAAAGTAGCTCCTCAAAGACACCACGAAGGCTAAAAGGGCAGGAAGGATTTACAGCAGAGACGCTGTACGTCAAATTAAATAAACGTTTATTTGTTGCGTACACAGATTTGCAGATGTTATCGCAGATGCAGCTAAATGCAGTAATATCTAGCAATACAAAACAATACACACATAATCCAGGAAGCAATACAAATCAATACACACATAATCCAAGAAGCAATATAAAACAATACACACATAATCCAGGAAGCAATATAAAACAATACACACATAATCCAGGAAGCAATATAAAACAATACACACATAATCCAGGAAGCAATACAAAACCATACACACATAATCCAGGAAGCAATACAAAACCATACACACATAATCCAGGAAGCAATACAAAACCCATACAACATAATCCAGGAAGCAATACAAAACAATACACACATAATCCAGGAAGCAATACAAAACAATACACACATAATCCAGGAAGCAATACAAAACAATACACACATAATCCAGGAAGCAATACAATACACACATAATCCAGGAAGCAATACAAAACAATACACACATAATCCAGGAAGCAATACAAAACCATACACACATAATCCAGGAAGCAATACAAAACCATACACACATAATCCAGGAAGCAATACAAAACCATACACACATAATCCAGGAAGCAATACAAAACCATACACACATAATCCAGGAAGCAATACAAAACCATACACACATAATCCAGGAAGCAATACACAAACCATACACACATAATCCAGGAAGCAATACAAAACCATACACACATAATCCAGGAAGCAATACAAAACCATACCAAACACATAATCCAGGAAGCAATACAAAAACCATACACACATAATCCAGGAAGCATACAAAACATACACACTAATCCAGAGAGCAATACAAAAACCATACACACATAATCCAGGAAGCAATACAAAACCATACAACACATAATCCAGGAAGCAATACAAAACCATACAACATAATCAGGAAGCAATACAAAACCATACACACATAATCCAGGAAGCAATACAAAACCATACACACATAATCCAGGAAGCAATACAAAACCATACACACATAATCCAGGAAGCAATACAAAACCATACCACACATAATCCAGGAAGCAATACAAAACCATACACAACATAATCCAGGAAGCAATACAAAACCATACACACATAATCCAGGAAGCAATACAAAACCATACAACATAATCCAGGAAGCATACAAAACCATACACATAATCCAGGAAGCAATACAAAACCATACACAAATAAACAGGAAGCAATACAAAACCATAACACACATAATCCAGGAAGCAATACAAAACCATACACACAATCCAGGAGCAAACAAAAATAACACATAATACGGAAGCAATACAAAAACATACACACATAATCCAGGAAGCAATACAAACCATACACACATAATCCAGGAAGCAATACAAAACCATACACACATAATCCAGGAAGCAATACAAAACCATACACACATAATCCAGGAAGCATACAAACCTACACACAAATCAGAAGCAATACAACATAACATAGGGAATAGGGCTCTGGTCTAAAGTAGTGACTATATAGGGAATAGGGCTTGGTCTAAATAGGGACTTATAGGAATAGGACTCTGGTCTAAAGTAGTGCACTGTATAGGGAGTAGGGCTCTGGTCTAAAGTAGTGCACTGTATAGGGAGTAGGGCTCTGGTCTAAAGTAGTGCACTGTATAGGGAGTAGGGCTCTGGTCTAAAGTAGTGCACTATATAGGGAGTAGGGCTCTGGTCTAAAGTAGTGCACTATATAGGGAGTAGGGCTCTGGTCTAAAGTAGTGCACTATATAGGGAGTAGGGCTCTGGTCTAAAGTAGTGCACTATATAGGGAGTAGGGCTCTGGTCTAAAGTAGTGCACTATATAGGGAGTAGGGCTCTGGTCTAAAGTAGTGCACTATATAGGGAGTAGGGGGCCATTTGGGAGTCAGAATGACTATTATAACGTTGTACCTACTTGTCAAGTTAAAGATGCACTGTGCAGAAATCACTCCTCCATTTCCTGGTTGCTACAATTGTAACAGTTCACCTAATTTCAGTTTATGACAAAACAAGCAAGTCTAGTATAGAGAATCATTGTACCATCTAAACCGGCTGTGAAATATATTTTCCATAACCAAACCGAAAGTAAAAGATCCAAAAACAAAACGTAAGAACGGGAAGCATAGAAAAATATATACAGTTTCTTAGAATTGCTTTCAAACAATTTCTGTGTGAAATCAGTCAGTTCGCCCAAAAAGTTTTAAAATGTTACTTTGTTAAGATTGAGTCATGTGTTGGAGGAAAATAAAGCCTCTGATGTCCCTCCCCTCTCTTCTCTCCACCGTCGTCCCAGCCAAGGCTCGACCCACCCGTCACGCTTCCAGTCTTCCTCACCGCTCTCTTCTCGTGCACGCACATCTCTCCTCTCAATTCAGCGTCAGCAGCTTATAACTTCCTCTTCTCTCCCCTCTCTTCTCTCCCACCTCTTCCCTCCCCTCTCTTCTCTCCCACCTCTTCCCTCCCCTCCCCTCCCTCCCTCCATCCTAACAAAGCTGTTTTCTCTTGCTCTTTCTCACTCTCTCTCTCAATATCCTTTTCCTCTTCAACTTGTCTGCTTCTTGCCATAATATGTACTGGGTCTTTACCAAATAGGGCTATCTTCTGTATACCACCCTACCTTGTCACAACACAACCGATTGGCTCAAATGCATTAAGGACATAAATTTCACAAATTAACTTTTAACAAGTTAATTGAAATGCATTCCAGGTGACTACCTCATGAAGCTGGTTGAGAGAATGCCATGAGTGTGCAAAGCTGTCATCAAGGCAAAGGGTGGCTATTTGAAGAATCTTAAATATAAAATATACTTTGATTTGTTTAACACTTTTTTGGTTACAGCATTCATAGTTTTGATTTATTAATTATTATTATTATAAACTGGGTGGTTCAAGGCCTGAATGCTGATTGGGTATGACAGAACATTTATATTGCTCTAATTAACCAGTTTAAAATAGCAATAAGGCACTTCGAGGGTTTGTGGTATATTGCCAATATACCACGGCTAAGGGCTGCGTTGTGCCTAAGAACAGCCCTTTGCCATGGTATATTGGCCATATACCACACCCCCTCATGCTTAATTCTACAACGTAGAAAATAGTAATAAATAAAGAAAAACCCTGGAATGAGTAAGTGTGTCCAAACTTTTGACTGGTACTGTATATCAGGGATGCAAACTAGAAAATTCGCCGTTATGAATCCAAAATAAGTGACCTATGTGATTCATGTAGAGAAAAGTTGGGGTGGGGGGGGTGGCTGTATGCGAACGAGTGATGCGCGTTTGTAGCAATACTGGCTGTATCCGTGGCCTCCAACTGCTCTTAAACACTAGTAAAACCAGATGCATGCTTTTCAACCGATCGCTGCCCGCACCCGCCCGCCCGACTAGCATCACTACCCTGGACGGTTCTGACCTAGAATATGTGGACAACAACAAATACCTAGGTGTCTGGCTAGACTGTAAACTCTCCTTCCAGACTCATATTAAACATCTCCAATCCAAAATCTAATCTAGAATCGGCTTTCTATTTCGCAACAATGCCTCCTTCACTCGCGCCGCCAAACTTACCCTAGTAAAACGGACTATCCAACCGATCCTCGACTTCGGCGATGTCATTTACAAAATAGCTTCCAACACCCTACTCAGCAAACTGGATGCAGTCTATCACAGTGCCATCCGTTTTGTCACCAAAGCCCCTTATACCACCCACCACTGCGACCTGTATGCTCTAGTCGGCTGGCCCTCGCTAGATATTCGTTGCCAGACCCACTGGCTCCAGGTCATCTATAAGTCTATGCTAGGTAAAGCTCTGCCTTATCTCAGCTCACTGGTCACTATAACAACACCCACCCGTAGCACGCGCTCCAGCATGTATATCTCACTGGTCATCCCCAAAGCCAACACCTCCTTTGGCCGGCTTTCCTTCCAGTTCTCTGCTGCCAGTGACTGGAACGAATTGTAAAAATCGCTGAAGCTGGAGACATATTTCCCTCACTAACTTTAAACATCAGCCATCTGAGCAGCTAACCGATCGCTGCATCTGTACATAGTCCATCTGTAAATAGCCCACCCAATCTACCTACCTCATCCCCATATTGTTTTTATTTACTTTTCTGCTCTTTTGCACACCAGTATCTCTACTTGCACATCATCATCTGCTTATTTATCACTCCAGTGTTAATCTGCTAAATTGTAATTATTTCGCTACTATGGCCTATTTATTGCCTACCTCCTCACGCCATTTTCACACACTGTATATAGACTTTATTTTTTTCTATGTTATGTTGTCTACTATAGTGGCCCCTATAATAGAGCAAAAATTAGAAAGCCTGTTTGTTTCATTCTATTTCTACTTTAAGATGTTTTTTCCCCCCAACTGCAATATTTAGATATTGCGTTCTATTATAAAGGCTGTCGCGGTAACAAGCGTTCTATTATAAAGGCTGTCGCGATAACAAACGTTCTATTATAAAGGCTGTCGCGGTAACAAGCGTTCTATTATAAAGGCTGTCGCGGTAACAGGCGTTCTATAATAAAGGCTGTCGCGGTAACAGGCGTTCTATTATAAAGGCTGTCGCGGTAACAAGCGTTCTATTATAAAGGCTGTCGCGGTAACAAGCGTTCTATTATAAAGGCTGTCGCGGTAACAAGCGTTCTATTATAAAGGCTGTCGCGGTAACAAGCGTTCTATTATAGAGGCTGTCGCGGTAACAGGCGTTCTATTATAGAGGCTGTCGCGGTAACAGGCGTTCTATTATAAAGGCTGTCGCGGTAACAAGCGTTCTATTATAAAGGCTGTCGCGGTAACAAGCGTTCTATTATAAAGGCTGTCGCGGTAACAGGCGTTCTATTATAAAGGCTGTCGCGGTAACAGGCGTTCTATTATAAAGGCTGTCGCAGTAACAAGCGTTCTATTATAAAGGCTGTCGCGGTAACAAGCGTTCTATTATAAAGGCTGTCGCGGTAACAGGCGTTCTATTATAAAGGCTGTCGCGGTAACAAGCGTTCTATTATAAAGGCTGTCGCGGTAACAGGCGTTCTATTATAGAGGCTGTCGCGGTAACAGGCGTTCTATTATAAAGGCTGTCGCGGTAACAAGCGTTCTATTATAAAGGCTGTCGCGGTAACAAGCGTTCTATTATAAAGGCTGTCGCGGTAACAAGCGTTCTATTATAAAGGCTGTCGCGGTAACAGGCGTTCTATTATAAAGGCTGTCGCGGTAACAGGCGTTCTATTATAAAGGCTGTCGCGGTAACAGGCGTTCTATAATAAAGGCTGTCGCGGTAACAGGCGTTCTATTATAAAGGCTGTCGCGGTAACAGGCGTTCTATAATAAAGGCTGTCGCGGTAACAGGCGTTCTATTATAAAGGCTGTCGCGGTAACAAGCGTTCTATTATAAAGGCTGTCGCGGTAACAAGCGTTCTATTATAAAGGCTGTCGCGGTAACAAGCGTTCTATTATAAAGGCTGTCGCGGTAACAAGCGTTCTATTATAAAGGCTGTCGCGGTAACAAGCGTTCTATTATAAAGGCTGTCGCGGTAACAAGCGTTCTATTATAAAGGCTGTCGCGGTAACAAGCGTTCTATTATAAAGGCTGTCGCGGTAACAAGCGTTCTATTATAAAGGCTGTCGCGGTAACAAGCGTTCTATTATAAAGGCTGTCGCGGTAACAAGCGTTCTATTATAAAGGCTAGCTATTGTCTTTAAGTCTATAAGACATCTTTGGGTTTCCCATCTCCACAGACAAATGGGCAAATAGTGAGAGGTACAATACTAATAACGGTACTGTGCTAAAGCTGCAACATGTACTTTGTCATTCTTATTGAAAGCAAGTCTAAGAAGTTGTATATCTGTTCTATGTTCTCTATTTCTATGCGTCCCGTGCATAGACGTTTTGTTTTTGCTTGTTTTACTTTCTATTTTGTACACCAGCTTCAAACAGCTGAAAACACAAGATTTTTGGTTATTGAAAATATATTTCACAGCAGGTTTAGATGATACAATGATTATTTATACTAGACTTGCTTGTTCTGTCACACAAACTAAAATTAGGCAAACTATTACAATTTTTGCAATCAGGAAATGGCGGAGCGAATTTCTGCACAGTGCGTCTTTACAACAAGAAATAACATGTTTCTGTTTTGTGTTTCTAAAACATGATCTGGGTGCATTCCAGAGTAATAAAGAAAGCGTCTGCTTGTCTTCACTGGTGAATAACAACACAGCCTTGTGTCTATGTCGTATTAAAATGAATATTCTTTAAGCGTCCACGTTAAGGCGGCAGATGGGCAGATGCGTGTGCGCGCACTAACATGCTTGTTTATTAATAGTTACGGCCAATGCATGTTTTATGAGCTTTTGTGGCGTGTCGTTCTGATCTTAGACACACATCATAGACCCTTGTCTAACAGAGTTGTGACGTGGGTGCAGAGAGATAGACCTGACGCTAAATGTTAGCTAGCGGGGTGGGGGATGAAGGGATGAGCGGAGGATGGAGGGATGGAGGGATGAGAGGAGGGGTGGGGGATGGAGGGATGAGAGGAGGGGTGGAGTATGAGAGGGGTGGGGGATGGAGGGATGGGTGGGGGATGGAGGGATGAGAGGAGGGGTGGGGGATGAGAGGGATGAGCGGAGGAGGGATGAGAGGGGTGGATGGATGAGAGGAGGGGTGGGGTGGTGGGTGGATGGATGAGAGGAGGGGTGGGGGATGGATGGATGAGAGGGGTGGGGGATGAGAGGGGTGGGGGATGGGGGATGGAGGGATGAGCGGAGGAGGGATGAGAGGGGTGGATGGATGAGAGGAGGGGTGGGGTGGTGGGTGGATGGATGAGCGGAGGGGTGGGGGATGGATGGATGAGAGGAGGGGTGGGGGATGGAGGGATGAGGAGTGGAGGGGTGGGGGATGGAGGGATGAGGAGTGGAGGGATGAGAGGAGGGGTGGGGGATGGATGGATGAGAGGAGGGGTGGGGGATGGATGGATGAGAGGAGGGGTGGGGGATGGATGGATGAGAGGAGGGGTGGGGGATGGAGGGATGAGAGGGGGGATGGAGGGATGAGAGGAGGGGTGGGTGGGTGATGGAGGGATGAGAGGAGGGGTGGGGGATGGATGGATGAGCGGAGGGGTGGAGGGATGGATGGATGAGCGGAGGGATGGGGGATGGAGGGATGAGGAGGGGTGGGGGGATGGAGGGATGAGCGGAGGGATGGGGGATGGAGGGATGAGAGGAGGGGTAGGGGATGGATGGATGAGAGGGGTGGAGGGATGGGGGATGGAGGGATGAGAGGAGGGGTAGGGGATGGATGGATGAGAGGAGGGGTGGAGGGATGAGCGGAGGGATGGGGGATGGAGGGATGAGAGGGGTAGGGGATGGATGGATGAGAGGGATGGAGGGATGAGCGGAGGGATGGGGGATGGAGGGATGAGAGGAGGGGTAGGGGATGGAGGAGGATGGAGGAGGGGTGGATGGATGAGAGGGGTGGGGATGGAGGGATGAGCGGATAGATGAGAGGGGTGGGGATGAGGGATGAGCGGATGGATGAGAGGAGGGGTGGGGATGGAGGGATGAGCGGATGGATGAGAGGAGGGGTGGGGATGGAGGGATGAGCGGATGGATGAGAGGAGGGGTGGAGATGGAGGGATGAGAGGAGGGGTGGAGGATGGAGGGATGAGGAGTGGAGGGATGAGAGGAGGGGTGGAGGATGGAGGGATGAGAGGAGGGGTGGAGGATGGAGGGATGAGAGGGGTGGGGGATGAGAGGAGAGGTGGGGGATGGAGGAGGAGGGATGAAAGGAGGGGAGGAGGGGAATACGTGAGCACACATCATCAGCAGCAGCAGGAGGCAGCAGGGGATACAGAGTCCAGTGAAAGCTAATTACAAAATTCATTAAATAACCGAGCCAGGCTTTCAACAGCTACAACATGCGAACATCCCAAATGGCACCCTATTCCCTATATAGTGCACTACTTTAACCAGAGCCCTATTCCCTATATAGTGCACTATTTTAGACCAGAGCCCTATTCCCTATATAGTGCACTACTTTTGACCAGAGCCCCATCAAAAGTAGTGCACTGAATAGGGTTCCATTTATGGCTCAACCCTACACAGTAACACCAACTAGAAGTATCACTACATCACTGTGTTCAGGACTGGTACATCATAGGATGTAGACACACCACTCACACTTTCCTTTAAATGGCTTGAAAGGCGTCTGTCACATCTGAATAATCACATTCTCTCTTATAGACAGGGAGGAGAGGAGGGTGAAGACAGGGAGGAGAGGAGGGTGAAGACAGGGAGGAGAGGAGGGTGTAGACGGGGAGGAGGAGGGTGTAGACGGGGAGGAGGAGGGTGTAGACGGGGAGGAGGAGGGTGAAGACGGGGAGGAGGAGGGTGTAGACGGGGAGGAGGAGGGTGTAGACGGGGAGGAGGAGGGTGTAGACGGGGAGGAGGAGGGTGTAGACGGGGAGGAGAAGGGTGTAGACGGGGAGGAGAAGGGTGTAGACGGGGAGGAGGAGGGTGTAGACGGGGAGGAGGAGGGTGTAGACGGGGAGGAGGAGGGTGTAGACGGGGAGGAGGAGGGTGTAGACGGGGAGGAGGAGGGTGTAGACGGGGAGGAGGAGGTTGAAGGCGGGGAGGAGGAGGGTGAAGGCGGGGAGGAGGAGGGTGAAGGCGGGGAGGAGGGGTGAAGACGGGGAGGAGGGGTGAAGACGGGGAGGAGGGTGTAGACGGGGAGGAGGGTGAAGACGGGGAGGAGGAGGGTGAAGACGGGGAGGAGGAGGGTGAAGACGGGGAGGAGGAGGGGGAAGACGGGGAGGAGGAGGGTGAAGACGGGGAGGAGGAGGGGTGAAGACGGGGAGGAGGAGGGGTGAAGACGGGGAGGAGGAGGGTGAAGACGGGGAGGAGGAGGGTGAAGACGGGGAGGAGGAGGGTGAAGACGGGGAGGAGGGTGAAGACGGGGAGGAGGGTGAAGACGGGGAGGAGGGTGAAGACGGGGAGGAGGAGGGTGAAGACGGGGAGGAGGAGGGTGAAGACGGGGAGGAGGAGGGTGAAGACGGGGAGGAGGAGGGTGAAGACGGGGAGGAGGAGGGTGTAGACGGGGAGGAGGAGGGTGTAGACGGGGAGGAGGAGGGTGTAGACGGGGAGGAGGAGGGTGTAGACGGGGAGGAGGAGGGTGTAGACGGGGAGGAGGAGGGTGTAGACGGGGAGGAGGAGGGTGTAGACGGGGAGGAGGGGGGTGTAGACGGGGAGGAGGAGGGTGTAGACGGAGAGGAGGAGGGTGAAGACGGGGAGGAGGGGTGAAGACGGGGAGGAGGGGTGTAGACGGGGAGGAGGGGTGTAGACGGGGAGGAGGAAGGTGTAGACGGGGAGGAGGAGGGTGAAGACGGGGAGGAGGGTGTAGACGGGGAGGAGGGTGAAGACGGGGAGGAGGGGGTAGACGGGGAGGAGGGTGTAGACGGGGAGGAGGAGGGTGAAGACGGGGAGGAGGAGGGTGAAGACGGGGAGGAGGAGGGTGAAGACGGGGAGGAGGAGGGCGAAGACGGGGAGGAGGAGGGTGTAGACGGGGAGGAGGGTGAAGACGGGGAGGAGGGTGAAGACGGGGAGGAGGGTGAAGACGGGGAGGAGGGTGAAGACGGGGAGGAGGGTGAAGACGGGGAGGAGGGTGAAGACAGGGAGGAGGTGGTCTGGATATATGCATTATGAACAGGTTGTAATAGAACATAAGCAGTAATACATAGACAAACATGATAGTGTGTTAATGTGTTCCAGGAGACAGGTTGGGGGTTGAGTAGCTGGTTACAGAAAGAGCACAGCCTGGGTTATCTAGGAAGGGGGTAAACTAGCAGGGAGCTAGCTGTGAGGAGAGGAGAGGAGAGGTGCTGCTGAGGGGATCGGAGGAGAGAGAGCAGGAGGAGAGGAGAGGTGCTGCTGAGGGGATCGGAGGAGAGCAGGAGGAGAGGAGAGGTGCTGCTGAGGGGATCGGAGGAGAGCAGGAGGAGAGGAGAGGTGCTGCTGAGGGGATCGGAGGAGAGCAGGAGGAGAGGAGAGGTGCTGCTGAGGGGATCGGAGGAGAGCAGGAGGAGAGGAGAGGTGCTGCTGAGGGGATCGGAGGAGAGCAGGAGAGGAGAGGTGCTGCTGAGGGGATCGGAGGAGAGGAGACAGGAATTAGCTAGCGGCCACAGTGTGTGTTATGACTCCCCGTTATGACAACCCGGGCCCACTACATTGAGATGGGGGCAGGAAGAGACAGGCAAGTTAGTTATATTGGGAGCAGGAGAGGTGAGGATTGAAGAAGGCAGGAAACGGCTGTGTTTGGCCGCTCGTTTTGTTGACTAACCTTGACGGCATTCACCTCTCCTAGCTCTCCTGCTGTGTCTGAACACTTCCTGTGTCTGAACACTTCCTGTGTCTGAACACTTCCTGTGTCTGAACACTTCCTGTGTCTGAACACTTCCTCCCTCAGATCAGACCAGGGGCCTAATAACACCTGACACAACCAACCAACCAATGAAGAACACTGCTGGGGAAAACAAAGACAAAACAACAGAAGAAAAGAAAACATGAATGAATGAAAATTGAATTTAAATACATCCTATGAGCTTTACTATATAAAGACCCTGCTTCTATCAGCCATGAACTCTACTGCCCTTATAAAAACCCTGCTACTATCAGCCATGAACTCTACTGCCCTTATAAAGACCATGCTTCTATCAGCCATGAACTCTACTGCCCTTATAAAGACCCTGCATCTATCAGCCATGCACTCTACTGCCCTTATAAAGACCCTGCTTCTATCAGCCATTAACTCTACTGCCCTTATAAAAACCCTGCTACTATCAGCCATGAACTCTACTGCCCTTATAAAAACCCTGCTACTATCAGCCATGAACTCTACTGCCCTTATAAAGACCCTGCTTCTATCAGCCATGAACTCTACTGCCCTTATAAAAACCCTGCTACTATCAGCCATGAACTCTACTGCCCTTATAAAGACCCTGCTACTATCAGCCATGAACTCTACTGCCCTTATAAAGACCCTGCTTCTATCAGCCATGAACTCTACTGCCCTTATAAAGACCCTGCTTCTATCAGCCATGAACTCTACTGCCCTTATAAAGACCCTGCTTCTATCAGCCATGAACTCTACTGCCCTTACCTTGCTTTAAGAATAGCCGAGCACCAAGCTAACAACTTTAAACAGTAAGGATTTCTAGGACTACTGACCTATTAGCCTATATACACCATCACAACATTGAAGGTATTTCCTCATTGCTGTGCCAGTTCTACAAAGAGTCAGATGCAATGAGTAGTAGTGGGCAACATGCCAGGTTTTTAAAGTGGTTTAGTAGCAGCAACAGACTACAGAAGAACATGATGACAACAACAGCCCATTACAGAGTGAATCTGATGCCTTACACACGGAGCTTCTGACCACGTTTCGATCTAGGGAGGGAGGGATGTATATCAACGTTAGAACAAAATGGTAGCCCGGTCCCAGATCGTTGTAGGGAGTTGGTTATACAGCACTTCAACAGATATTTGACCATATGTTCCGGGATTCTTCCGATGGCATTGAGGAGTACACCACATCAGTCATTGGCTTCATCAATAAGTGCATCGATGACGTCATCCCCACAGTGACCGTACGTACATACCCTAACCAGAAGCCATGGATTACAGGTAACATCTGCACTGAGCTAAAAGCTAGAGCGGGATCAAGGAGCGGGAATCTAACCCGGAAGCTTATAAGAAATCACGCTATGCCCTCCGATGAACCATCAAACAGGCAAAACGTCAATACAGGACTAAGATCGAATCGTACTACACCGGCTCTGACGCTTGTAGAATGTTGCAGGGCTTGCTAAACCATTACAGACTACAAAGGGAAGCACAGCCGAGAGCTGCCCAGTGACACAACCCTACCAGACGAGCTAAACTACTTCTATGCTCGCTTTGAGGCAAATAACACTGACACATGCATGAGAGCACCAGCTGTTCCGGAAGACTGTGTGATAACGCTCTCTGCAGCCGATGTAAGATCTTTAAACAGGTCAACATTCACAAGGCCGCAGGGCCAGATGGATTAGCAGGGCGTGCATGCGCTGTCCTCACTGACATTTTCAACATCTCCCTGTCCGAGTCTAATACCAACATGTTTCAAGCAGACCATCATAGTGCCTGTGACCAAGAACACTAAGGTAACCTGCCTAAATGACTACCGACCTGTAGCAATCACGTCTGTAGCCATGAAGTGCTTGAAAGGCTGGTCATGGCTCACACCACCATTATCCCAGAAACCCTAGACCCACTCCAATTTGCATACCGCCCAAACAGATCCACAGATGAAGCAATCTCTATTGCACTCCACACTGTCCTTTCACACCTGGACAAAAGGAACACCTGTGAGAATGCTATTCATTGATTACAGCTCAGCGTTCCACACAATAGTGCCCTCAAAGCTCATCAATAAGCTAAGTACCCTGAGACTAAACACCTCCTTCTGCAACTGGATCCTGGACTTCCTGACGGGCCGCCCCCAAGTGGTAAGGGTAGGTAACAACACATCTGCCACGCTGATCCTCAACACGGGGGCCCCTCAGGGGTGCGTGCTCAGTCCCCTCCTGTACTCCCTGTTCACTCATGACTGCACGGCCAGGCACGACTCCAACACCATCATTAAGTTTGCTGATGTCACAACAGTGGTAGGCCTGATCACCGACAACAACGAGACAGTCTATAGGGAGGAGGTCAGAGACCTGGCCGGGTGGTGCCAGGACAACAACCTCTCCCTCAATGTGATCAAGACAAAGGAGATGATTGTGGACTACAGGAAAAAGAGAACCGAGCACGCCCCCATTCTCATTGACGGGGCTGCAGTGGAGCAGGTTGAGAGCTTCAAGTTCCTTGGCGTCCACATCACCAACAAACTAACATGGTCCAAGCACACCAAGACAGTCGTGAAGAGGGCACAACAAAACCTATTCCCCCCTCAGGAGACTGAAAGGATTTGGCATGGGTCCTCAGATCCTCAAAAGGTTTTACAGCTGCACCATCGAGAGCATCCTGACTGGTTGCATCACTGCCTGGTATGGCAACTGCTCGGCCTCTGACCACAAGGCACTACAGAGGGTAGTGCGAACGGCCCAGTACATCACTGGGGCCAAGCTTCCTGCCATCCAAGACCACTATACCAGGTGGTGTCAGAGGAAGGCCCTGAAAATTGTCAATGACTCCAGCCACCCCAGTCATAGACTGTTCTCTCTGCTACCGCACGGCAAGTGGTACCGTAGTTCCAAGTCTAGGTCGAAGAGGCTTCTAAACAGCTTCTACCCCCAAGCCATAAGACTCCTGCCTGAACACCTAATCAAATGGCTACCCAGACTATTTGCATTGCCCCCCACCCCCTCTCTCCCTCTTTTACACCGCTGCTAGTCTCTGTTGTTACCATCTATGCATAGTCACTTAAATAGCTCTACTTACATGTACATATTACCTCAACTAACCGGTGCCCCCGCACATTGACTCTGCACTGGTACCCTCCTGTATAAAGCCTCACTATTGTTATTTTACTGCTGCTTTTTACTTTGATTTCTTAATCTTATCCATATTTTTTTAACTGCATTGTTGGTTAAGGGCTTGTAAGTAAGCATTTCACTTTAAGGTTTAATACCTGTTGTATTCGGCGCATGTGACTAATAAAGTTTGATTTGAAATGAAGATAGTTCACTCAGGCCGTTTACCATAAATATTTTTTGAAATGGTCAGTTCCGGTCTCCTCCCGGTCTTCACCCTCCTCCTCCTCCCTGTCTTCACCCTCCTCCTCCTCCTCCCTGTCTTCACCCTCCTCCTCCTCCTCCCTGTCTTCACCCTCCTCCTCCTCCTCCCTGTCTTCACCCTCCTCCTCCTCCTCCTCCCTGTCTTCACCCTCCTCCTCCTCCTCCTCCCTGTCTTCACCCTCCTCCTCCCTGTCTTCACCCTCCTCCTCCCTGTCTTCACCCTCCTCCTCCCTGTCTTCACCCTCCTCCTCCTCCTCCCTGTCTTCACCCTCCTCCTCCTCCTCCCTGTCTTCACCCTCCTCCTCCTCCTCCCTGTCTTCACCCTCCTCCTCCTCCTCCCTGTCTTCACCCTCCTCCTCCTCCTCCCTGTCTTCACCCTCCTCCTCCTCCTCCCTGTCTTCACCCTCCTCCTCCTCCTCCCTGTCTTCACCCTCCTCCTCCTCCCTGTCTTCACCCTCCTCCTCCTCCCTGTCTTCACCCCTTAACTGGGTGGGTCTCCCATAGAGACCAATGCAATAGCAGCTGAGTCTAGTCTACTTAACTGGGTGGGTCTCCCATAGAGACCAATGCAATAGCAGCTGAGTCTAGTCTACTTAACTGGGTGGGTCCCCCATAGAGACCAATGCAATAGCAGCTGAGTCTGGTCTACTTAACTGGGTGGGTCCCCCATAGAGACCAATGCAATAGCAGCTGAGTCTAGTCTACTTAACTGGGTGGGTCCCCCATAGAGACCAATGCAATAGCAGCTGAGTCTAGTCTACTTAACTGGGTGGGTCCCCCATAGAGACCAATGCAATAGCAGCTGAGTCTAGTCTACTTAACTGGGTGGGTCCCCCATAGAGACCAATGCAATAGCAGCTGAGTCTAGTCTACTTAACTGGGTGGGTCTCCCATAGAGACCAATGCAATAGCAGCTGAGTCTAGTCTACTTAGTTTGTTGGCTTTCATTGAACCAGAAAGTGAGGTGTGAGCTTCCACTTCCGTCTCTGGGACGACTACATGATAACTGTAGAAATGTCCCTCTCACTTCCTCTCTCTCTACCAATTACCAGCGGGACTTCCTAACCCAGCACACCTTAACTAGACCAGAGAGGACGAGGCAAAGCAAGAGTATTTACTCCGCCCAAAAAAATCTGTCCGTGTAAGATGAGCCCTTTTTATGTATGGAGGTCTATGAGAGAGTGTCGAATTACGAGAAGATTATTTAAATCTAATAGAAGTTTCGTAACGTTCACGCTGTTGCAAATGTACTGATATAAGCGGATGTACTTCGATGTATCTGTTGTTCACACACGTATCTGCCCTCTCATTGGCTACAATGGTCCCACATGATCTCGACCTGCCTTCAATCATTGAGGACATGTATTTCCATTGTTAAGAGTGATCATTCGGCTATCTTGTTTATATAATAATAGTCATCTTTGACTAGACCTCACCTGCACCCTAATCAGTGTGGCGATCTAGGACTGGAAGTATGACAGTGTTTTGTTAGTTACTAGTTTATTGTCCTTTTTAAAATGATTTTTATAATCCAAGGATGCGTTGACGTCTCTGTTAGCTTTAGCCATACCTTACCATCCTATCAAACCTGATGTACAGTATTTAACTGTTTTCTTTATGCCTTGTCTTAACACAGACCTCTTTCTGTTTATACCATAGTAAAACCATCCACGGCTGCCCTTACTTCATATCAACCCCAAAGGAAACTGCATCCCCAAAATGGCCGCCTGCCGTCATCACTGCTGCCCTTACTTCACATCAACCCCAAAGGAAACCGCATCCCCAAAATGGCCGCCTGCCGTCATCACTGCTGCCCTTACTTCATATCAACCCCAAAGGAAACCGCATCCCCAAAATGGCCGCCTGCCGTCATCACGGCAGCATATTTAGAAATCAAAAACATAAAATACCGTCAAACACCATAAAAAAAAATAGAAATATATTGCGATATATTTGGGACATATCACCCAGCCCCATCCTCGCGCTTCCCTTAATTCATATCAACCCAAAGGAAACCGCATCCCTAAAATGGCCGCCTGCCGTCATCACTGCTGCCCTTACTTTGTATCAACCCAAAGGAAAGTGATTACCAGGTGATTAGTGTGCGTTATGAGGCAGATCCATTAACCTTTGAGAAAGCGAGTGTGGCTTCTGTGTGCTCTGTGCTTAGCCAAGCATAGCCTGTCTCTACCTCCACAGGAAAGAGAGGGATAGAGAGAGGGGGAGGGCAACAGAGAGCGAGAGGTGGGGGGGCGAGAGAGAGAGAGAGTGTACGAGAAAGAGAGAGAAAGGTGGGAGGGGAGAGAGAAAACTGCAGTGTGTGTGTGACAAGAGAGAGAGCGGCTGAGGCTCCCATTAGGTAAGCACATTGAGCCGTCAGCCTGGAACATTTATCAACAGAGCCACCCCAGCCGCGTCAGCAGCCACCATCCTTCCCTCTCAGCCCCACTCTCACTCCCCTCCAAGCTCCTCTCTTTCCGTCTCCCTCGCTCTCTCTCTCTTTCACTCCAGTTCGGGTCTACCTTGCACTCTCTTTCTCTCTCCTCCAGCCCAAATTGTCAGCAACAGCAGTAACTCAGCCCTTCTTCCCTCCCCAACCCAGCCTCAACACTGGGCCACTGCTACAACAGAGCAGCACTGAGGATGGGGAGAGAAATGGAGGAGGCGCTAATTACACACAAAGCACATTTGGACTCTCTCACCCTCTCTCTCTCTCGTGGTGTTAAGTGTGCAAAATGGTTTTATGTCAGTCTGAGCTGGGTCAGACTCAGACCGTTAGGTTTATAGTCAGGGGAAAAGGAGAGAGGAAGCACGACATCACATGGGGGAAAGATTGCGCTAACTTGCAAGCACAACAACTTTGGGAGTACAGACCCCCAGAAATCTGTCAGCTGCCCTCAAGTGGCAAAAGTCAAAAATGCACATTCAGAGGAGAGTAATTTTTTACATTTTTTTTATGGTCATCATTAAGACAATAGAATTACACTGGACAAAGTGTGTAAATGTGTGTAAATGATTACACAGTGCAGGAAATGAAGAAGTTGATTAAAATGTGGGAAGTGAATGCTGGAATTAAACAATTCATGCAAATGAACAAATGCTGTGTGCCTTAAGGAAATAGAAGCCTGGCTCAAATAGAAGCCTGGCTCTAATAGAAGCCTGGCTCTAATAGAAGCCTGGCTCTAATAGAAGCCTGGCTCTAATAGAAGCCTGGCTCTAATAGAAGCCTGGCTCTAATAAGCATCTGTTGTGTTCAGTGATTTAAGCAAATAAACACCCAGGCTATTCATTTGTTATGGTAATTATTCTGTACATGTGTGTGTGTGTGTCTCTCTTCACAGTCTACGCTGTTCCATAAGGTATATTTTTATCAGTTTTTGAAATCAGATTTTACTGCTTGCATGAGTTACTTCAAATCAAATAAAATTGTATTAGTCACATGCGCCGAATACAACAGTGAAACCTTACAGTGAAATGCTTACTTACGGACACCTAATCAACAATACAGATTTTTAAAAATACGGATAAGGATAAGAAATAAAAATAACAAGTAATTAAAGAGCAGCAGTAAAATAACAATAGTGAGGCTATATACAGGGGGGTACCGGTACAGAGTCAGTGTGTGTACATGTAGGTAGAGTAATTAAAGTGAATATTAGGGTTGCAAAGGGTTGGAAACTTTCCATGGGAAGTTAAGCCCTGGGAATTTTGAGAATTTTGCATAAATTCATCAAAAAATGTAGCTTATAACAGTGAACCTTTTTTGTGGGATACACATAAGGCAATTCTAGGTCTTGTGACATATTTTGGTTAAACTATCCCCAATTCAATGGAATAGTAACCCTCTGCATGCATAGTGCATTCTTCCATCACATGTGCAGTGCACTCTTCCATCACATGTACAGCTGATTCTCAAGATCTTGCACACTAATGAGATGCTATTGAGCCCACACAACTACACTGTCTGAGCCAAGGACTACATGCTTTCTGGTAAGTTTTGATTACAATACTGGTTGGGGTGAATATATTTTATATGACATATGATTTTTCGTTAACTAGTAAATAGTAGCCAACAGCAAAATGTGCTTAAATTATTTCTAACTTTGAAACAATTTCTGCTAGTTAGTTTTTGCTACCATGTGGGTTTACCAGGTCTTGCTTGAGCCTGCTAACTGAGGAGTGTTAATTCACCTGTTTCCATACATGCTAACTGAGGAGTGTTAATTCACCTGTTTCCATACATGTTTCATTTTAAAACATTTATCTTACAAAGGAGTTGTTTAATCTAACTGCTTAACTATTTATCTGTACATGGAATTGTATGTGGGGTTTTTTAAACAATTTTTTTCTAATCTTTACAGGAAAATGGCACATCTGATGTGTGGAGACATTTCACTGCACCTAAATTAGAATGAAAAGCTGTGGACATTTGCAAAAACTGTGCCAAATCATATGTGAAGAATGCAACAAAGATGCAGAATCATCTGGCCAAGTGCATAAAGTTCCCTCAGCGCTCACAACAAGCAACCTCTGACAAAAGTCCTTCTACTTCTATTCAAGGTGAACATGATGAATCAGACACCTTATCGATAGCAACAGCTCATGGTCCTCCTGGAATCAGATTTTCTTTTGACTCAATGGAGGAACGTAGTCAGAGAAATGCTGATGAATGTCTTGCTCGAGCTGCGTATGCAACTGGTTCACCTCTGATGCTCACAGGCAATGTGTATTGGAAGAAATGTCTGAATGTTCTTTGCCCAGCATACACCCCTCCAACCAGACATGCTTTATCTACTCATTTGCTGGATGCAGAGTTCAGAGTTCAAGTGAAGGTCAAGCAAATCATAGAGAAAGCAGACTGTATTGCAATCATCTCTGATCGGTGGTCGAATGTTCGTGGGCAAGGAATAATTAACTACATCATCTCCACTAGAGGTCGAGCGATTAATCAAAATGGCCGATTAATTAGGGCCGATTTCAAGTTTTCATAACAATCGGAAATCGGTATTTTTGGACGCCGATTTGCCGATTTTTTATTTACTTTCTTTATTTATTTTCTTTTTCTTTTCTTTCTTTAACTAGGCAAGTCAGTTAAGAACACATTCTTATTTTCAATGACGGCCTAGGAACGTTCTGCCTCGTTCAGGGGCAGAACGACAGATTTTTAACCTTGTCAGCTCGGGGGATCCAATCTTGCAACCTTACAGTTAACTACTCCAATGCTCTAACACCTGATTACATTGCACTCCACGAGGAGCCTGCCTGTTACGCGAATGCAGTAAGCTAAGGTAAGTTGCTAGCTAGCATTAAACTTACCTTATAAAAAACAATCAATCAATGACTGTCATTGCTCCAATGTGTACTTAACCATAAACATCAATGCCTTTCTTAAAATCAATACACAAGTATATATTTTTAAACCTGCATATTTAGCTAAAAGAAATCCAGTTTAGCAGGCAATAATAACCAGGTGAAATTGGGTCATTTCTCTTGCGTTCATTGCACGCAGAGTCAGGGTATATGCAACAGTTTGGGCCGCCTGGCTCTTTGCGAACTAATTTGCCAGAATTTTACGTAATTATGACATAACATTGAAGGTTGTGCAATGTAACAGCAACATTTAGACTCATGGATGCCACCCGTTAGATAAAATACGGAACGGAATAAACGTTTTGTTTTCGAGGTGATAGTTTCCGGATTTGTCAAAGGTATATGGTTTAGAGAGAAATAGTCGACGCGTTATAATTCCTGTAATAACTTGCGGCTGAACTTGAAAGGGGTTCCTTCGTTATTTTACCGTTCATGTCTTCCATAGAGAATGTCTTGATCTACTTCAAATAAGGTCTGTGTTTCGCGGAGGAGCAGACTGACAGGGGACCATGCAGAAAAGCTCTGCTTTCTGCACTACAACCTAAAACTTCTTAACTGGGAATATTGAAGACCCATGAAAGCTGGTGGTTCGTTTTAACATATGTTCTCATGTTATTTGAGACTAAATAGATTTTATTTATGTATTATATTAAGTTAAAATAAAAGTGTTCATTGTTCATTCAGTATCGTTACAATTGTCATTATTACAAAAATGTGTGTGTGTGTATGATATATATTTTTTTTTATTAAAAAAAATTAAGAAAAATCATAATCGGTCGACCTCTAATCTCCACCCCTCAACCAGTATTCTACACGAGCATAGACACAAGGGACAACAGACACACCGGTCTCTACATTGCAGGTGAGCTGAAGGCAGTCATCAATGACCTTGGACCACAGAAGGTATTTGTACTGGTGACAGACAATGCTGCGAACATGAAGGCTGCTTGGTCTAAAGTAGGAGTCCTACCCTCACATCACACCCATTGGCTGTGCTGCTCATGCATTGAATCTGCTCATCAATGACATCATGGCACTGAAAACAATGGATACACTCTAGAAGAGAGCCAAGGAAATGGTTAGGTATGTGAAGGGTCATCAAGTTATAGCAGCTTTCTACCTCACCAAGCAAAGTGAGAAGAATAAGAGCACCACATTAAAGCTGCCCAACAACACCCGTTGGGGGTGGTGTTGGCATCATGTTTGACAGTCTCCTTAAGGGGAAGGAGTCTCTCCAAGAAATGGCCATATCATATCACTGCCGATATGGACAGCCCCATCAAGAGGATCCTCCTGGATGATGTATTTTGGGGGAGAGTGCTAAGCATCCTGAACCTCCTGAAACCTATAGCAGTAGCCATTGCACAGATTGAGGGAGACAATGCCATCCTGTCTGATGTTCAGACTCTGCTTGCAGATGTAAGAGAAGAAATCAATACTGCCCTGCCCACTTCACTGTTGCTCCAAGCAGTGGAAACTGCAGTTCTGAAATACATCTAAAAGCAGGAAGACTTCTGCCTGAAGCCCATACACGCCACAGTGTACATGTTGGACCCCAAGTATGCTGGCAAGAGCATCCTATCTGGTGCAGAGATCAACAAGGCCTATGGTGTCGTCACTACCGTGTCTCGCCACCTTGGCCTGGATGAGGGCAAGGTTCTTGGCAGTCTGGCGAAGTACACTTCCAAGCAAGGGCTATGGGATGGAGATCCAATATGGCAGTCGTGCCAACATATCTCATCAGCCACCTGGTGGAAGGGACTTTGTGGATCTGAGGCTCTTTCCCCTGTTGCCTCCATCATCCTCCAAATCCCACCAACATCAGCCGCCTCAGAGCGCAACTGGTCCTTGTTTGGGAACACACACACCAAAGCACGCAACAGGCTGAGCAATACAAGGGTTGAAACATTGGTGGCCATCTGGGCAAATTTGATGTCTTTTTGAGCCTTACAACGAGCCATCCTCAACAAGGTTGGAAAGTGACAGTGAAGATGAGGCCTCAGAGTCTGAGGTTCAAGAGGTGGACATTGAGGAGGTCCAGGGAGAAGACATGGAAGCCTGAGAGGAAGACAACCAAAGCTTTAGTTTCTAGACTATCATTTTACAGATGTATGTTGAAAACGTTTTTGGGAGATGTGACGGATCATTGGGGATCATTCAATATTCCCTTTCTTTTGTTGTTCAGTGAAATCATCCCATGTGAAGAGTCAACTCATTTAATTAAAGTTCAATTCATAATTAAAAGGTTTTTATTTCTATTGGAAGGATTTAATCATTTGTAATTATGTCTCCTTATGATAAGGTAAAAGGTTTATGTTTCTGTCTCCATATGATATGGTAAATATATCCAATGCAAAAAAACATCTACATTTAAATGGTATTAATAATAATTTGCATATATTTCCATTAATTACCATGGAAAGTTTCCACCTATGAATATTCCCAAAATGTGCAACCCTTGTGACTATGCATAGATGATAACAACAGAGTAGCAGCGGTATAAAAGGGGAGGGGCAATGCAAATAGTCTCCTACTTGATATGGAATAGAGTTCCATGTATTCATGGCTCTATGTAGTACTGTGCACCTCCCATAGTCAGCAGCATACCACCCTGCATCCCACTGCTGGATTGCCTCTAAAGCTAAGCAGGGTTGTTCCTGGTTGGTTCCTGGATGGGAGATCAGATGCTGATAGAAGTGTTGTTGGAGGGCCAGTAAAATGGACTAAAATAAAAAAAAATATCCCAATTGCCCAGGGCAGTGAATGGGGACATTGCCCTGTGTTGGGTGCTGTCTTTCAGATGGGATGTTAAACGGGTGTCCTGACTCTCTGTGGTCACTAAAGATCCCATGGTACTTATCGTAATAGGGGTGTTAACCCCGGTGTCCTGGCTAAATTTCCAATCTGACCCTCATACCATCATGGACATCTAATCATCCCCAGCTTCCAATTGGTTCATTCATCCCCTCTCCCCTGTAACTATTCCCCAGGTCGTTGCTGTAAATGAGAATGTGTTCTCAGTCAACTTACCTGGTAACATAAGGGTTAAATAATTAATAATAACATTATTTTTCCAAAACTTTACTAAGTGTTGGTAACAGGCTGATTGGTTGGCTGTTTGAGCCAGTAAAGGGGGCTTTACTATTCTTAGGTAGAGTGACTTTTGCTTCCCTCCAGGCCTGGG
>NC_052320.1:2173374-2358374 GCF_016432855.1 Salvelinus namaycush | reverse complement strand
TGTGTGTGTGTGTGGCTGCTAACTGGATCGTCTACTATTGACAGCTGTGTGAGATCAGAACAAAGCAGCTCCCCATGACCCACACACACACACACACACACACACACACACACATCTTCCCCACTCCACCGTGCTGCAGGGATGGGGGGGGGGGGCAACAAGGGCAGGCCCCCTGAGGATTCTGTTGCTATGCACACTGTCACATGACACGCGTCACAGGACCAGGTGAAGACAAGAGGACCAGACTAAATACTGTTTTTACAAGATAACCAGTTTACTAAAACACAATATTGCAGTACTGTATTGTAAGAGGAGACAAGAGGACCAGACTAAATACTGTTTTTACAAGATAACCAGTTTACTAAAACACAATATTGCAGTACTGTATTGTAAGAGGAGACAAGAGGACCAGACTAAATATTAGTGATATCGATAGTTACATATCATGATCTTATTCGAGATGATATTATATAAATCGATACTATGACTCCAAGTATCGATTCGTAAAAAAAAAAAAAATGTTTATGCTAGGCAGTGTTAGCTCGCGCTAGTCGGCTGTACCTGTGTACAGTGTTAGCTCGCGCTAGTCGGCTGTACCTGTGTACAGTGTTAGCTCGCGCTAGTCGGCTGTACCTGTGTACAGTGTTAGCTCGCGCTAGTCGGCTGTACCTGTGTACAGTGTTAGCTCGCGCTAGTCGGCTGTACCTGTGTACAGTGTTAGCTCGCGCTAGTCGGCTGTACCTGTGTACAGTGTTAGCTCGCGCTAGTCGGCTGTACCTGTGTACAGTGTTAGCTCGCGCTAGTCGGCTGTACCTGTGTACAGTGTTAGCTCGCGCTAGTCGGCTGTACCTGTGTACAGTGTTAGCTCGCGCTAGTCGGCTGTACCTGTGTACAGTGTTAGCTCGCGCTAGTCGGCTGTACCTGTGTACAGTGTTAGCTCGCGCTAGTCGGCTGTACCTGTGTACAGTGTTAGCTAGCGCTGTGCCAAAACTCCGGTATTTTTCAGCCTATAGTTTGTTCTCCATCTTCTTGTTCTCCCGAGTGGCACAGTGGCACTGCATCTCACAATGGCACTGCATCTCAGTGCAAGAGGCATCACTACAGTCCCTGGTTCGAATCCAGGCTATATCACATCCGGCCATGATTGGGAGTCCCATAGTGCGGCGCACAATTGGCCCAGCGTCGTCCGGGTTTGACCTGGCTAGGCCGTCACTGTAAATAAGAATTTGTTCTTAACTGACTTGCCAAGTTAAATAAAGGTTAAATAAAATATTATTAAAAAAATAAAAAATAAAAAATAGTGAGCCAATATGTTCTCATTTCCCTGACTGTCTGGTCTCTCTGCAGCAGACATGTAGTGATCAATATGTTCTCATTTCCCTGACTGTCTCGTTTCTCTGCAGCAGACATGTAGTGATCAATATATGTTCTCATTTCCCTGACTGTCTGGTCTCTCTGCAGCAGACATGTAGTGATCAATATATGTTCTCATTTCCCTGACTGTCTGGTCTCTCTGCAGCAGACATGTAGTGATCAATATGTTCTCATTTCCCTGACTGTCTGGTCTCTCTGCAGCAGACATGTAGTGATCAATATGTTCTCATTTCCCTGACTGTCTGGTCTCTCTGCAGCAGACATGTAGTGATCAATATGTTCTCATTTCCCTGACTGTCTCGTCTCTCTGCAGCAGACATGTAGTGATCAATATATGTTCTCATTTCCCTGACTGTCTCGTCTCTCTGCAGCAGACATGTAGTGATCAATATGTTCTCATTTCCCTGACTGTCTGGTCTCTCTGCAGCAGACATGTAGTGATCAATATGTTCATTTCCCTGACTGTCTCGTTTCTCTGCAGCAGACATGTAGTGATCAATATGTTCTCATTTCCCTGATTGTCTGGTCTCTCTGCAGCAGACATGTAGTGATCAATATATGTTCTCATTTCCCTGACTGTCTCGTCTCTCTGCAGCAGACATGTAGTGATCAATATATGTTCTCATTTCCCTGACTGTCTCGTCTCTCTGCAGCAGACATGTAGTGATCAATATGTTCTCATTTCCCTGACTGTCTCGTTTCTCTGCAGCAGACATGTAGTGATCAATATGTTCTCATTTCCCTGACTGTCTCGTCTCTCTGCAGCAGACATGTAGTGATCAATATGTTCTCATTTCCCTGACTGTCTGGTCTCTCTGCAGCAGACATGTAGTGATCAATATGTTCATTTCCCTGACTGTCTGGTCTCTCTGCAGCAGACATGTAGTGATCAATATGTTCTCATTTCCCTGACTGTCTCGTTTCTCTGCAGCAGACATGTAGTGATCAATATGTTCTCATTTCCCTGACTGTCTCGTCTCTCTGCAGCAGACATGTAGTGATCAATATGTTCTCATTTCCCTGACTGTCTGGTCTCTCTGCAGCAGACATGTAGTGATCAATATGTTCTCATTTCCCTGACTGTCTCGTTTCTCTGCAGCAGACATGTAGTGATCAATATGTTCGGAACATCAAAACACAATACATATACAATCGGGAGAATCACAATACATATCGTTTCGGCACCTAAGTATCGTGATAATAATGTGGTCCGTGGCAATTCCCAGCCCTACTAAATATTATATTGTAAGAGGAGACATGAGGACTAGGCTACATTCTGCTATTAGAAGACAGCCGTCCAGGCTACTAAATATTATATTGTAAGAGGAAACATGAGGACTAGGCTACATTCTGCTATTAGAAGACAGCCGTCCAGGCTACTAAATATTATATTGTAAGAGGAGACATGAGGACTAGGCTACATACTGCTATTAGAAGACGGCCGTCCAGGCTACTAAATATTATATTGTAAGAGGAGACATGAGGACTAGGCTACATACTGCTATTAGAAGACGGCCGTCCAGGCTACTAAATATTATATTGTAAGAGGAGACATGAGGACTAGGCCATATACTGCTATTAGAAGACGGCCGTCCAGGCTACTAAATATTATATTGTAAGAGGAGACATGAGGACTAGGCTACATTCTGCTATTAGAAGACAGCCGTCCAGGCTACTAAATATTATATTGTAAGAGGAAACATGAGGACTAGGCCATATACTGCTATTAGAAGACAGCCGTCCAGGCTACTAAATATTATATTGTAAGAGGAGACATGAGGACTAGGCTACATTCTGCTATTAGAAGACAGCCGTCCAGGCTACTAAATATTATATTGTAAGAGGAGACATGAGGACTAGGCTACATTCTGCTATTAGAAGACAGCCGTCCAGGCTACTAAATATTATATTGTAAGAGGAAACATGAGGACTAGGCTACATTCTGCTATTAGAAGACAGCCGTCCAGGCTACTAAATATTATATTGTAAGAGGAGACATGAGGACTAGGCTACATACTGCTATTAGAAGACGGCCGTCCAGGCTACTAAATATTATATTGTAAGAGGAAACATGAGGACTAGGCTACATTCTGCTATTAGAAGACGGCCGTCCAGGCTACTAAATATTATATTGTAAGAGGAGACATGAGGACTAGGCTACATTCTGCTATTAGAAGACGGCCGTCCAGGCTACTAAATATTATATTGTAAGAGGAGACATGAGGACTAGGCTACATACTGCTATTAGAAGACGGCCGTCCAGGCTACTAAATATTATATTGTAAGAGGAGACATGAGGACTAGGCTACATTCTGCTATTAAAAGACGGCCGTCCAGGCTACTAAATATTATATTGTAAGAGGAGACATGAGGACTAGGCCATATACTGCTATTAGAAGACGGCCGTCCAGGCTACTAAATATTATATTGTAAGAGGAGACATGAGGACTAGGCTACATTCTGCTATTAGAAGACAGCCGTCCAGGCTACTAAATATTATATTGTAAGAGGAGACATGAGGACTAGGCTACATTCTGCTATTAGAAGACAGCCGTCCAGGCTACTAAATATTATATTGTAAGAGGAGACATGAGGACTAGGCTACATTCTGCTATTAGAAGACAGCCGTCCAGGCTACTAAATATTATATTGTAAGAGGAGACATGAGGACTAGGCTACATTCTGCTATTAGAAGACAGCCGTCCAGGCTACTAAATATTATATTGTAAGAGGAGACATGAGGACTAGGCTACATTCTGCTATTAGAAGACAGCCGTCCAGGCTACTAAATATTATATTGTAAGAGGAGACATGAGGACTAGGCTACATTCTGCTATTAGAAGACAGCCGTCCAGGCTACTAAATATTATATTGTAAGAGGAGACATGAGGACTAGGCTACATTCTGCTATTAGAAGACAGCCGTCCAGGCTACTAAATATTATATTGTAAGAGGAGACATGAGGACTAGGCTACATTCTGCTATTAAAAGACAGCCGTCCAGGCTACTAAATATTATATTGTAAGAGGAGACATGAGGACTAGGCCATATACTGCTATTAGAAGACGGCCGTCCAGGCTACTAAATATTATATTGTAAGAGGAGACATGAGGACTAGGCTACATTCTGCTATTAGAAGACGGCCGTCCAGGCTACTAAATATTATATTGTAAGAGGAGACATGAGGACTAGGCTACATTCTGCTATTAGAAGACGGCCGTCCAGGCTACTAAATATTATATTGTAAGAGGAGACATGAGGACTAGGCTACATTCTGCTATTAGAAGACAGCCGTCCAGGCTACTAAATATTATATTGTAAGAGGAGACATGAGGACTAGGCTACATTCTGCTATTAGAAGACAGCCGTCCAGGCTACTAAATATTATATTGTAAGAGGAGACATGAGGACTAGGCTACATTCTGCTATTAGAAGACAGCCGTCCAGGCTACTAAATATTATATTGTAAGAGGAGACATGAGGACTAGGCTACATTCTGCTATTAGAAGACAGCCGTCCAGGCTACTAAATATTATATTGTAAGAGGAGACATGAGGACTAGGCTACATTCTGCTATTAGAAGACAGCCGTCCAGGCTACTAAATATTATATTGTAAGAGGAGACATGAGGACTAGGCTACATTCTGCTATTAGAAGACAGCCGTCCAGGCTACTAAATATTATATTGTAAGAGGAGACATGAGGACTAGGCTACATTCTGCTATTAGAAGACAGCCGTCCAGGCTACTAAATATTATATTGTAAGAGGAGACATGAGGACTAGGCTACATTCTGCTATTAGAAGACAGCCGTCCAGGCTACTAAATATTATATTGTAAGAGGAGACATGAGGACTAGGCTACATTCTGCTATTAGAAGACAGCCGTCCAGGCTACTAAATATTATATTGTAAGAGGAGACATGAGGACTAGGCTACATTCTGCTATTAGAAGACAGCCGTCCAGGCTACTAAATAATAGAGTGCTGCTTCATAGATGTCTTCTACTAGAATATTAGCCTGAAATACTCAGTATGACCATTGTTTCAATTCCCAACACCTGATTACAGACAGTACATACACTATATACACACACAGTACATACACTATATAGGAGACATGAGTACATACACTATATACACACACAGTGCATACACTATATACACACACAGTACATACACTATATACACACACACTATATACACACACACTATATACACACACAGTACATACACTATATACACACACAGTACATACACTATATACACACACAGTACATACACTATATACACACACACAGTACATACACTATATACACACACACAGTACATACACTATATACACACACACAGTACATACACTATATACACACACACAGTACATACACTATATACACACACACAGTACATACACTATATACACACACACAGTACATACACTATATACACACACACAGTACATACACTATATACACACACACAGTACATACACTATATACACACACACAGTACATACACTATATACACACACAGTACATACACTATATACACACACAGTACATACACTATATACACACACAGTACATACACTATATACACACACAGTACATACACTATATACACACACAGTACATACACACACAGTACACACACAGTACATACACACACAGTACATACACACACAGTACATACACACACAGTACATACACACACAGTACACACTATATACACACACAGTACATACACTATATACACACACAGTACATACACTATATACACACACAGTACATACACTATATACACTATATACACACACAGTACATACACTATATACACACACAGTACATACACTATATACACACACAGTACATACACTATATACACACACAGTACATACACTATATACACACACAGTACATACACTATATACACACACACAGTACATACACTATATACACACACAGTACATACACTATATACACACACAGTACATACACTATATACACACACAGTACATACACTATATACACACACAGTACATACACTATATACACACACAGTACATACACTATATACACACACACAGTACATACACTATATACACACACACAGTACATACACTATATACACACACAGTACATACACTATATACTAGAGGTCGACCGATTATGATTTTTCAACGCCGATGCCGATTATTGGAGGACCAAAAAAAGCCGATACCGATTAATCGGCCGATTTTTTAAATATATTTGTAATAATGGCAATTACAATAATACTGAATGAACATTTATTTTAACTTAATATAATACATCAATAAAATCAATTTCTGTTCTTGCTGTGAGATGTTACCCCACTCTTCCACCAAGGCACCTGCAAGTTCCTGGACATTTCTGGGGGGAATGGCCCTCGCCCTCACCCTCCGATCCAACAGGTCCCAGATGTGCTCAATGGGATTGAGATCCGGGCTCTTCGCTGGCCATGGCAGAACACTGACATTCCTGTCTTGCGGGAAATCACGCACAGAACGAGCAGTACGGCTGGTGGCATTGTCATGCTGGAGGGTCATGTCAGGATGAGCCTGCAGGAAGTGTAGCACATGAGGGAGGAGGATGTCTTCCCTGTAACACACAGCGTTGAGATTGCCTGCAATGACAACAAGCTCAGTCCGATGATGCTGTGACACCGCCCCAGACCATGACGGACCCTCCACCTCCAAATCGATCCCGCTCTAGAGTACAGGCCTCGGTGTAACGCTCATTCCTTCGACGATAAACGCGAATCCGACCATCACCCCTGGTGAGACAAAACCGTGACTCGTAAGAGAAGAGCACTTTTTGCCAGTCCTGTCTGGTCCAGCGACGGTGGGTTTGTGCCCATAGGCGACGTTGTTGCCGGGGATGTCTGGTGAGTACCTGCCTTACAACAGGCCTACAAGCCCTCAGTCCAGCCTCTCTCAGCCTATTGAGGACAGTCTGAGCACTGATGGAGGGATTGTATGTTCCTGGTGTAACTCGGGCAGTTGTTGTTGCCATCCTGTACCTGTCCCGCAGGTGTGATGTTCAGATGTACCGTTCCTGTGCAGGTGTTGTTACACGTGGTCTGCCACTGCGAGGACGATCAGCTGTCCGTCCTGTCTCCCTATAGCGCTGTCTTAGGCATCTCACAGTATGGACATTGAAATGTATTGCCCTGGCCACATCTGCAGTCCTCATGCCTCCTTGCAGCATGCCTAAGGCACGTTCACGCAGATGAGCAGGGACCCTGGGCATCTTTCTTTTGGTGTTTTTCAAATTCAGCATAAAGACCTCTTTAGTGTCCTAAGTTTTCATAACTGTGACCTTAATTGCCTAGTGTCTTAACGACCGTTCCACAGGTGCATGTTCATTAATTATGGTTCATTTAAAAAGCATGGGAAACAGTGTTTAAACCCTTTACAATGAAGATCTGTGAAGTTATTTGGATTTTTACGAATTATCTTTGAAAGACAGGGTCCTGGAAAAGGGACGTTTCTTTTTTTTTGCTGAGTGTATATATATATATATATATATATATATATATATATATATATATATATAAATAACATTACACACACACTCATACACACACACACACACACACACACGAACGACGTGACAGAAACGTTGAAATGCATAATATGGATTCCAGGCATTTAGAATATAGCCAGACAAGTTGATACGACATGTCCCAACCACAACATGAATGACAATCATAATTCATTTAGCCACGCACGTCCACATCAAATGAACCATTTTGATAGAAGCTTGTGTGGCTTAAATTCATCATTCATATTTAGTCTAATAATGCTAGTGCTTTTTGAGGTCGGTTCGGTATGATTGAGATAAAAAAGATTAACATTAAATACACTGTGAAATAACATTGCAATTATTTTAGAGCTTTTTCATGGAAATTCCATAGCCCCCCCCCCAAAAAGTGAACATTTTATTGTCAAAATATATTCCATTGTCTCCGTCAGGTCCACATTTTGTAGACATCAATAGAAAAATAGGAAATGACTATGAAATAGTAAAACATTTCAGTTGTGTATGTTAGATGTACAAGAAGAACCTATTTTCTACTGTTATCCTCCATTCAACTGCTGACCTCTCCCTTATGTTCTGTCCTGAGGACATCCCTGAGACAGACGGGTGGACGGGTGGACGGACGGACGGGCTGGGTAGAGAAAGCAAGAGGTGGAGTCAGCCAGTCAGCCAGCCAGCCAGTCAGTCAGACAGACAGCCAGTCAGCCAGACGTTATCTCTGTGCTTCTCATACAGTACAATTTATATTTTTATTTTACCTTTATTTAACTAGGCAAGTCAGTTAAGAACAAATTCTTATTTTCAACGACGGCCTAGGAACAGTGGGTTAACTGCCTTGTTCAGGGGCAGAACGACAGATTTTTACCTTGTCAGCTCGGGGATTCGATCTTGCAACCTTTCGGTTCCTGTCTGTAGTCATCCTATTTAGCTAGCCTTCCTACGGATGCTGCAGGATTGTCTGACTAAACCATTTTACTACTTCGTCGGCAGTAGATCAGGCATCATTTCAAACTGTCTCTATCCCTCTCTCTCCTTGTGTTGTGTACAGTCCTCTCTCATGTGCTCTGTGTCTATCTAACATTTACATTTACATTTAAGTCATTTAGCAGACGCTCTTATCCAGAGCGACTTACAAATTGGTGCATTCACCTTATGACATCCAGTGGAACAGCCACTTTACAATAGTGCATCTAAATCTTTTAAGGGGGGGGGGGGGGTCAGAAGGATAACATAAAGTAGTAGGTGTGTAAAAGTCTATCCATCTCTGTCTGGGCCGGAAAGAACAGGCGCTGTGGATTATGGGAATTGTAGTTAAATACGCCCAGTGTCCCATGTAGTTCTTGACTTGATTTATCTTGTGTGTGATTTGATTTCTCTCTAGAGAAATGGCACGTTGAGCTCACAATTTTTTTTTTTTACTAAATTCAATTCAAGTAATTGAACCAACGTTAGTCCAAGTTGTATAAATTAATGTATAAATGTATCACTTAATGCAGTAGGCTAAGTGTTAAAATGCTCAAATACATTACATTAGAGAAAATTATGTTTTTTAAATCCTCTAAAGTCATCACACAATTTAAGAAAATACTGAAGACAGGATCAAACCCATGTTAAAGACCATGTGAGAATAGATACAGTAGACATGATATTATTAGAGGAATTGATTCTATGTGAGAATAGATACAGTAGACATGATATTATTAGAGGAATTGATTAGTATAAAGGAAACGAAAGCTTCCTTCTCATAGGGGAGAGAGAGACGGGGGGAGAGAGAGAGACAGGGGGCGCGAGAGAGAGACAGGGGGCGCGAGAGAGAGAGAGAAGGGGGGGCGAGAGAGAGAGAGAGAGACGGGGGACGAGAGAGAGATGGGGGGGGGGTCAGAGCGAGTAAGCAGTCGGGAGACAAAACAGGCTCCCTTCTCCAGTCGGGAGACAAAACAGGCTCCCTTCTCCAGTCGGGAGACAAAACAGGCTCCCTTCTCCAGTCGGGAGACAAAACAGGCTCCCTTCTCCAGTCGGGAGACAAAACAGGCTCCCTTCTCCAGTCGGGAGACAAAACAGGCTCCCTTCTCCAGTCGGGAGACAAAACAGGCTCCCTTCTCCAGTCGGGAGACAAAACAGGCTCCCTTCTCCAGTCGGGAGACAAAACAGGCTCCCTTCTCCAGTCGGGAGACAAAACAGGCTCCCTTCTCCAGTCGGGAGACAAAACAGGCTCCCTTCTCCAGTCGGGAGACAAAACAGGCTCCCTTCTCCAGTCGGGAGACAAAACAGGCTCCCTTCTCCAGTCGGGAGACAAAACAGGCTCCCTTCTCCAGTCGGGAGACAAAACGCATTCCCTGCTTCTTTATTCTCCTGCTTTTGATTCAATGTGGGAAGGATCAAATATTAAAATTTCTACAAAGCCATTTATGAAATGTAATAATCCATCATTAAAGATGCAAGAGGCAACAGCGGCGCCCGGGAAAGACGAGTGTGTGTGTGTTGTAAATTACTCATGGTTTGATATCTCTGCTGTATAATGGGTTCCTCCAGGGAGTCCACTGCAGTGTTGAGCATGCACGCTCAGCCCCCACTTCAGCCCTCCCTACCAGAAATGAAAGCGTTAACGGATGTAACGTTTGGGGATAATCATAACATAGACAGTTTAGTGTAATATGCCATAATGAACTGCTTTGAATGCATCGAACTAGTTAATGCATAACTGGAGCTGGTAGTCTATGAAGAAGGCACTGTGTGCTTAAACGTCATATCCTGTCTTATCCTGTCTCGTTTCAGACGTCACATTAGTCTGGTCATATCCTGTCTCGTTTCAGACATCACATTAGTCCGGTCATATCCTGTCTCGTTTCAGACATCACATTAGTCCGGTCATATCCCGTCTCGTTTCAGACGTCACATTAGTCCGGTCATATCCCGTCTCGTTTCAGACGTCACGGTCCGGTCATATCCCGTCTCGTTTCAGACATCACAGTCAGGTCATATCCTGTCTCGTTTCAGACATCACAGTCAGGTCATATCCTGTCTCGTTTCAGACATCACAGTCAGGTCATATCCTGTCTCGTTTCAGACATTACAGTCAGGTCATATCCTGTCTCGTTTCAGACATCACAGTCAGGTCATATCCTATCTCGTTTCAGACATCACAGTCAGGTCATATCCTGTCTTGATCCTTATCCACCACTGGCTTTATTTCTCTTTCTACTGAGTAACAGTGTGTGCGTGTGTGTGTGTGTGTGTGTGTGTGTGTGTGCGTATGTGTGTGTGTGTGTGTGTGCGTGTGCGCGGCTGAGCTGCCGGAGCAGAATGTGCTGGTTTAAAGCACATTAATATGAACTGCAGCAGAGCAATAGCAAGCAGCGGGCAGTAGCCATCCAGAGTGATGATAACACTAGATGCCCTGGCTGTCTGTCTCAGTCTGGGGTGTTTGGTGCAGGCTTCCACCTCTTGTGTTGGGATACACAGGGTTTGTTCATCATAGCCTATTTCTCTACTTAACGCAGTACAAACCATCAGTATGCGTGACGTGGAACCATTAGGATACCGTTTCATCTTAACAATCAATTGTTTATATTTAAGGGTCGTGTGTGTGTGTGTGTGTGTGTGTGTGTGTGTGTGTGTGTGTGTGTGTGTGTGTGTGTGTGTGTGTGTGTGTATAGATTTACAATGGTGATGAATTATTGACGGCACTAGGAAAATAAACTCAGAACATTCAATTGTTTTCTACTGCTCTTGGCTAGCCATTATGTTCTCAAACTGAATCCAATATTTATCTCTCTGTTGAACAAATGTGAGCTACTAAAAGATGTAAACAGTCTGGTGTCAGAGAGGATAAATGTACCGGTGACTCTGCTCAGGGACAGCAGCTCTCGCTAGTGTACAAATAAATCAGTGGTTTGGACACTAACTCCTACACTAAAGTCTATTTCACCCAGATAGAGAGAGGGGAGAGAGACACACACACATGTGGTTGAATAGCAGACGAGGCGGCCGGCTAGCTGTAGGCATCAACACACGTGGTTGAATAACAGACGAGGCGGCCGGCTAGCTGTAGGCATCAACACACGTGGTTGAATAACAGACGAGGCCGGCTAGCTGTAGGCATCAACACACGTGGTTGAATAACAGACGAGGACGCCGGCTAGCTGTAGACATCAACACACGTGGTTGAATAACAGACGAGGAGGCCGGCTAGCTGTAGGCATCAACACACGTGGTTGAATAACAGACGAGGACGCCGGCTAGCTGTAGGCATCAACACACGTGGTTGAATAACAGACGAGGACGCCGGCTAGCTGTAGGCATCAACACACGTGGTTGAATAACAGACGAGGCGGCCGGCTAGCTGTAGGCATCAACACACGTGGTTGAATAACAGACGAGGCGGCCGGCTAGCTGTAGGCATCAACACACGTGGTTGAATAACAGACGAGGCGGCCGGCTAGCTGTAGGCATCAACACACGTGGTTGAATAACAGACGAGGCGGCCGGCTAGCTGTAGGCATCAACACACGTGGTTGAATAACAGACGAGGCGGCCGGCTAGCTGTAGGCATCAACACACGTGGTTGAATAACAGACGAGGCGGCCGGCTAGCTGTAGGCATCAACACACGTGGTTGAATAACAGACGAGGCGGCCGGCTAGCTGTAGGCATCAACACACGTGGTTGAATAACAGACGAGGCGGCCGGCTAGCTGTAGGCATCAACACACGTGGTTGAATAACAGACGAGGCGGCCGGCTAGCTGTAGACATCAACACACGTGGTTGAATAGCAGACGAGGCGGCCGGCTAGCTGTAGGCATCAACACACGTGGTTGAATAACAGACGAGGCGGCCGGCTAGCTGTTACACATGACAGCTCTCTCCCTCTTTCTCTCCTCCTCCTTTCTTCACTCTCTTTTTTATCATCTCTATTGAAACGACCTGACAGCGGATTTAACAGGGCACTTTTTCCGTGTGTGTGTGTGTGTGTGTGTGTGTGTGTGTGTGTGTGTGTGTGTGTGTGTGTGTGTGTGTGTCACGTGGTCATACTCCTTGGGTGGATTTCCCTCCAGATCCATCAATGCTCCATTACCAAGTCAAATCAGGTGGTGCTGCAGAGAGCTGCTGAAACACACACACACACACACACACACACACACACACACACACACACACCACACACACACACACACACACACAAATCCTAGAGGAGTCTCTCAAATAGCCTCAACATATTCTACTAACATCTCCAGATGACAGAGAGTAGATGGGAGGTGACGAGAGGGAAAACACAGGTTGAGGAAACGTTAGTGAGTGCTTCAGATATAGAGTATCTCACTGCAGGCACTGCGTCTAACGCCCACTAGCAGGTTCTTCAGTGCTAGATGGAGAAGAATGGAAAGACACAAGCCTCATCCCTATTAGCCATGTCTCAGCCATGCTGTGGCTCAATAGTTTGCTTAGATTCGTTAGGCTAATTTGTTCATAACTGACTTTCCTAGTTAAATAAAAAGGTTACATAAAAAAGGTTAAATACCCATTTAAACCATTATTTAAATTTTGAGAGATACACTATATATACACAAAAGTATGTGGACACTTATAATTAGTGGATTCAGCCACACCCGTTGCTGACAGGTGTACAAAAATCAAGCACACAGCCATGCAATCTCCATAGACAAACATTGGCAGTAGAATAGCCTTACTGAAGAGCTCAGTGACTTTCAACGTGGCCCCGTCATAGGATGCCACCTTTCCAACAAGTCAGAATGTCACATTTCTGCCCTGCTAGAGCTGCCCAGGTTAACTAAGTGCTGTTATTGTGAAGTGGAAACGTCTAGGAGCAGCAACGTCTCAGCCGGGAAGTGGTAGGCCACACAAGCTCACAGAACGGGACCGCCGAGTCCTGAAGCGGCAGCTTATAAAAACTGTCTGTCCTCGGTTGCACTCACTACTGAGTTCCAAACTGACTCTGGAGCAGTGGAAACACGTTCTCTGGAGTGATGAATCATGCTTTACCATCTGGCAGTCCGACGGACGAATCTGGGTTTGGCAGATGCCAGGAGAACGCTCCCTGCCCAAATACATAGTGCCTGCCAACTGTAAAGTTTGGTGGAGGAGGAATAATTGTCTGGGGCTGTTTTTCATGGTTCGGGCCCCTTTGTTCCAGTGAAGGGAAATCTTAACACTACAGCATACAATGACATTCTAGACGATTCTGTGCTTCCAACTGTGTGGCCCCCATGCACAAAGCGAGGTCCATACAGAAATGGTTTGTCGAGATCGTTGTGGAAGAACTAGACTGGCCTGCACAGGGCTCGGACCTCAACCACCTTTGTGATGAATTGGAACACCGACTGCGAGCCAGGCCTAATCGCCCAACATCAGTGCCCGACCTCACTAATGCTCTTGTGGCTGAATGGAAGCAAGTCCCCGCAGCAGTGTTCCAACATCTAGTGGAAAGCCTTCCCAGAAGAGGGAGGCTGTTATAGCAGCAATGTTCCAACATCTAGTGGAAAGCCTTCCCAGAAGAGTGGAGGCTGTTATAGCAGCAATGTTCCAACATCTAGTGGAAAGCCTTCCCAGAAGAGTGGAGGCTGTTATAGCAGCAATGTTCCAACATCTAGTGGAAAGCCTTCCCAGAGGAGTGGAGGCTGTTATAGCAGCAATGATCCAACATCTAGTGGAAAGCCTTCCCAGAAGAGTGGAGGCTGTTATAGCAGCAACGTTCCAACATCTAGTGGAAAGCCTTCCCAGAAGAGTGGAGGCTGTTATAGCAGCAATGTTCCAACATCTAGTGGAAAGCCTTCCCAGAAGAGTGGAGGCTGTTATAGCAGCAATGATCCAACATCTAGTGGAAAGCCTTCCCAGAAGAGTGGAGGCTGTTATAGCAGCAATGATCCAACATCTAGTGGAAAGCCTTCCCAGAAGAGTGGAGGCTGTCATAGCAGCAAAGGGGGGAACCAACACTCCATATTAATGCCCATAATTTTGGAATGAGATGTTCGACGAGGAGGTGTCCACATACTTTTGGTCATGTAGTGTATCTACTAAAGTAATGTTCGGTAGGCAAGCTATTTCTCTGCCAGTAATAGGCCTGCCCTGCCGGTTAGTAAAATATACATCTTCATATACTGCCATTGATAGTATTGATAGTATGCATCACCATACCACTCCTTTATATGGGTGGGAAGACCAGAAAGACATCCACAATAGTGATGTATATGACTCTGCTACTCCTTTAGGTAGATCTCACCTCCTCCACCGGTACTAGACCTATAGTAGGACTATTGTCAAATCAAAATCCATACACATATTTAGCAGATGTTATTGTGGGTGTAGCGAAATTATTATGTTCTTATCTCCAACAGTGCAGTAATATCTAACATTTTACAACAATACACACATCTAAAAGTTAAAGAATGGAATTAAGATATTTATATTTATTAGCTCGAGCGACGTCGGAATGGTATTGTATCTCACAGAGTGCATTTAAGGGTAATATAAAAAAAGACACCGATGAGTGATTCCATATGAAACCCAGACAGAAAAAGACCCTGATCAGGGGGGTTTTCACAGCGTCCATAAAATGGTCCTTTGGAGAAAGGATTGGTTGCCATTTGTATCTAAAAGCATAATTGAAAAATAATTCATAAAAGTTGGCATATTTATGAGATTTTGGCCTCACCCCAGCCTCCATTAAGACTTGGTAGGCGCAACAAAGAATTGGTGTTATTTGGAGCTTAGCGGTTTGCTCTAATATGAGTAGTATTTTGATTTCGATAACTTTTTTTTTCATGAATTTATGAATATTGAAAAATATAAAACATGAGTATTGAAAATAAATATTTATTACATGGCACATTTTTCAATATATTGTTGAACATAATATACTGTACGGGCATATCAAAGTTCCAGAGTGGGATTAGAGTTTGTCAGCATTACCAATTTGTCAGCATTACCAATATAGTGAATGTGAAAATGGATTCAAAATGGTCGCCCTGTGCTGGTGATTTGCAGGATGTGCAATGATACAAGTCAAAGGAGGGTCAGAGGGGGCCCAAGAAAAAAATATATAGCCGTGGTATATTGGCCGTATACCACAAACCCCCTAGGTGCCTTACTGCTATTATAAACTGGTTACAAACGTAATTAGAGCAGTAAAAATACATGTTTTGACACACGTGGTATATGGTCTGATATGCCACGGCTGTCAGCCAATCAGCATTCAGGGCTGGACCCACAGTTTATAATTAGCTATATACCACAACTCGCATGTGTGTCCATAAACTTTTGACAAAGTTACATTTTAGACCCTGCAAAGGACCATTCGAAATTTCATTAAAATCTCCCAGATCATGGTCTTTTTTTTGTCCTGGTTTCATATAAAATTCCCCAGATCATGGTCTTTTTTTTGTCCTGGTTTCATATAAAATCTCCCAGATCATGGTCTTTTTTTTGTCCTGGTTTCATATAAAATCTCCCAGATCATGGTCTTTTTTTTGTCCTGGTTTCATATAAAATTCCCCAGATCATGGTCTTTTTTTTGTCCTGGTTTCATATAAAATTCCCCAGATCATGGTCTTTTTTTGTCCTGGTTTCATATAAAATTCCCCAGATCATGGTATTTTTTTGTCCTGGTTTCATATCAAATCCCTCAGATAGTAATGGATCTTACTGCTACTGTTTAAAATGACGAGGAGGGAGATTCTCATCTGATCTCTAGGGCCCCCTCCCCTCTCTGACTGTTCACACATTATTATTTCTCATTTCATGTGTCACACACAATTAAAACGCCTGTCATTTCCTACTGCACAAAGACCCCCCCCCCTTCGTCTCTCCCTCCCTGCTGACAGTCTCTCATCCTCCCTCAGTCTCTCCTCACAGGAGAAGGTCAAACACAGACACACACAAACTCTTTCATCGTGTTAATCTCTGAGACAGCAGAAACCAGAAGGTGGACAAGCTTTTTAAATGTAACCCAGCACCAGACAGCTAGAGAGGAGACAAAGACAACCAGGGTATAAAATGAACAGTCAAATGCGAGTATGATTTGTTTCATAGTATCGTACAAAAGAAAAATCGGGACTCCTATATCCTACCTGGTGCTGCATCACTACCTGGCAGGTGAGCTGTGTGGAAGTTAAAGGAATACTTCAGGATTTTGGCAACTCTACTTCCTCAGAGTCAGAAACTTGTGGATACCATTTTTATGTCTCTGCGTCCAGTATAAAAGGAAGTAAGAGGTAGTTTTGTGTGCCAATGCTAACTAACAGTGTAATGACTGGACATCGACAGTATAGATGCAGCCATTGCTCTAACATTAGCAACCTTCTTCAAACTACACGCAGAGGCAAAAATGGTATCCATGAGTATATTTTTTTCTGGGGAAGTAGATAAAGGGCCTCATTGCCAAAATCTCCAAGTATCCCTTTAATAGGCTGGACAAAAGAACGAGTCAAAATTCACCCAAGGCTGAAAAACAGCAAAAGAACGCTGGCTAAACTGGAACACTAGTGTGAGCCAATAGCAAATGATTGGAATCGAATGTTCGCAGAGCCTGTTTTGACTGGAGTGATGCTTAGAATTCCATTTGACCTAAATGGCACAAAAAAATATGTATTCCTTTTTATTTTACCACCAATCTGTTCGTCGGACGAAACTTGAAAAGAAAAAAACTAGTGTAGAAAGTAAACACCCGCACCTCGATGGTGTCAACTGTGCTTATGTCTGCATAATGAGAAAGTAGGGAAATAATGAAAACTTCTGACTATTTCTGGTCTAGTGACCGGTGCCCAGACTTACATAATTAAAAAAGAGGAGATTCTCCTGATTAAAATGGTGCCCGAACTTGAAAAAAATCTAAATATACACAGTGAGATATTTGGCGAAATAGACCGGAATGTCTCTCCATAGGAAAACAATGTGGGGAGCGCAGCACTCAAAGGGAAAGTATTTTGGGCCTAGCATTTGATGAGAACCGGGGACGCTGTCCAGACTTACATAATTAGAAAGAGGAGATTCTCATGATTAAAATGTCGTTCGACTGGGCCTCCCGAGTGGCGCAGTGGTCTAAGGCACTGAATCGCAGAGATTCTGGGTTCGAGCCCAGGCTCTGTCGCAGCCGGCCGCAACCGGGAAGCTCATGGGGCGGCGCACAATTGGCCTAGCGTCGTCCGGGTTAGGCCGGCAGGGATATCCTTGTCTGATCGCGCACTAGCGACTCCTGTGGCGGGCCGGACGCAGTGCACGCTGACACGGTCGCCCGGTGTTTCCTCCGGCACATTGGTGCGGCTGGCTTCCGGGTTGGATGGGCATTGTGTCAAGAAGCAGTGTGGCTAGGTTGGGTTGTGTTTCGGAGGACGCATGGTTCTTGACCTTCTCCTCTCCCGAGTCAGTACGGGAGTTGCAGCGATGAGACAAGAATGTAACTACTACCAATCGGATACCATGAAATTGGGGAGAGAAAAAAATAATTAAAAAATGTCATCCAACTTGAAAAAATTGCGAGATATTTGGCAAAATAGACAGACAGAATAGTTTCCCTATATGGGAAACAATGGGACGACCTCAGAGTTCCATGAGTAATTTTTTGCTGTTGTTTACATTTTAACTACCAACAGCGTGAGCAGGTCTCATCGCCAACAATAGCGAAGCAGGCATTGTGACGGTGAACAATAAGCTGGGAATAGAACGTTCAGAAGGTGAGCTGGTGCCACGGTGCTCAATAGAACTAATAGGAGCTGGCAGGGTGAAAAATGCCCTAAAATAAGGCCTGTTTTTCGCGATTACTTCAAAATGACGGCAAGCAGCTGGGAAATATGGTAATATTATGAAACTGGGCTCCACGGCAGATGCAATGAACTAGAAAAAAAGCGTTGTTAAAAATGTAATGTATCCAGCTTACCTTTAAGAGCTGATAGATTCATTTTTGGCGGTGATGCATCTAATTCACTCGAAAATCTACAAAGTGAGACTTTGTCCTCGTGTTTCTTGGCTATTTACATTGTTTTGTTCACAAGCTCGGTTGTTTTTCAACGTTAGTTTGAGTCTGCTGCTGTAACTGACAGCTAAGAAACTAGTGTTGCCAACTATTTCAGTGAGAATCGCTATTGACTGCTGCGACTCGCTGTTTGCTACCTATGCATAGTCACTACGCCCCACCTACATGTACAGATGACCTCAACTAGCCTGTACCCCCGCACGCTGACAAAGTCGCTAAATTGGCAACACTGGAAGACACGCCTTCAGCTACTAGTCAGATCCAAAATCCCAGACACGCGCGACAAGACGTGGCCCCATTACCACGGTACCCTCCCGCGCTTAAAATTGCAGCTGAATGTTGTCACGTCTAATGTTTTTGGTTAAAAAAACTATATTGCTCAATTTCACATTACTTCTAATACTTTTCTTGTTTAAGAAACATGACAAACAATTCTGTTCGGGTCAGTAGATTTTTGGACAACTGCCTCAGACCGTGCCAGTGAGAAAAAAAGGTTTACGGACCCTGGAGTGTTTCATATGCAGCCACAGAGTGATGGCGCATAGGCTGTGCTTTGATTAAGGAACAGCAAGCTTGACTAGTTTATAAAAGGTGTGGAACTGACTGAATTAAGTCCATCTCATATACCCTTGCCATTCATAAAATCATACAACTTATAAACGCAACATGTAAAGTGTTGTTCCCATGTTTTCATGAGCTGAAATAAAAGATCCCAGAAATGTTCCATACGCACAAAAAGCGTATTTCTCGCAAATGTTTTGCACAAATTTGTTTACATCCCTGTTCGTGATCATTTCCCGTTTGCCAAGACAATCCATCCACCTGACAGGAAGTGGCATATCAAGAAGATGAACACCATGATCATTACACAGGTGCACCTTGTGCTGGTGAGAATAAAAGGCCACTCTAATATGTGCAGTTTTGTCACACAACACAATGCCATAGATGTTTTGAGGGAGTGTGCAATTTGCATGCTGACTGCAGGAATGTCCACCAGAGAATTGCCAGAGAATTTAATGTTCATCTCTACCATAAGCCACCTCCAACGTCATCTTAGAGAATTTGGCAGTACGTCCAACCGGCCTCACAACCCAAGACCACGTGTAACCACGCCAGCCCAGGACCGCCACATCTGGCTTCTTCACCTGTGGGATCGTCTGAGACCAGTCACCCGGACAGTTGATGACACTGGTCATTGGTTTATAGCCGCATATACCCACGTGCCATTTCCTCATTGGTTCACGTGGGTGATTGAAAGATGAACTGAGGTCGGTCGGTCGGAAATGGTAATACACCTTACTATGAAAGTCACACCTTGACTACTGTTCAGTCGTGTGGTCAGGTGCCACAAAAAAATGACTTAGAAAATTGCAATTGGCTCAGAACAGGGCAGCACGGCTGGCCCTTGGATGTACACAGAAAGCTAATATTAATAATATGCATGTCAATCTCTCCTGGCTCACTACTTCTATTAATGACAGGTATTGACATGTTGAATGCACCAAGCTGTCTGTCTAAACTACTGGCGCACAGCTCTGACACCCCTTCATATGCCACAAGAGGTCTCTTCACAGTCCCCAAGTCCAGAACAGACTATGGGAGGCACACAGTACTACATAGAGCCATGACTACGTGGAACTCTATTCCACATCAGGTAACTGATGCAAGCAGTAAAATTTGATTTAAAAAACAGATAAAAATACACCTTAGGGAACAGTGGGGACTGTGAAGCAACACAAACATAGTCACAGACACATGCATACACACACACACACAATAACATACGCACTATACACACACGGACTTTGTACTGTAGATATGTGGTAGTGGTGGAGTAGGGGCCTGAGGGCACACAGCGTGTTGTGAAATCTGTAAATGTATTGTAATGTTTTAAATATTGTATAAATTGCCTACATTTTGCTGGACCCCAGGAGAAGTAGCTGCTGCTTTGGCAGCAGCTAATGGGGATCCATAATAAATTTAAATAACTCAACATTTAAATCCCAGGACAAATTAGCTAGAAACAGCAAGCTAGCTAGCTAAATTGCCATAAATATTTAATGCTTTTCGACCTGTCCCCAATTTGAATATCATTGGTTCAGAGTTTGTTTTGATATTTCAACCTGCGTGTCGTGATCGCGTTTGGTGTGGTGGGACAAAATAAATTTACCCACGCACGCGGACCCACGCACGCGGACCCACGCACGCGGCCGGTTTGGGCATGGCGTTAGAGGAATTATTTGTCTTCCATTACAGCGTTGTGTTGCTAGGAGACAAGGTCAGCTCAGTGAGCTGCTGTGAGGGGAGATAAACAGAGACGCCACTTCACCTTGCTACTCCAGTACTACTGCAAGTTCTGTTTGCTGAGAGGAGGAACCACACACACACACACACACACACACACACACACACACACACACACACACACACACACACAGCAGGGTAATTACTTAGTTTGTGCTCTGACAGCTGACATGGTGAGAATGACTTTGTGCTCTGACAGCTGACACGGTGAGAACCATGATGAAAATACACAGCACAGCCAGTGGGCCTGATGGATTACTAGACAATGTTGTAAATCCACACACACACACAAATCTGCCTTGAAGGGTGATTTTCACAGTATTATACGTAAGAATATACGTATTGGCCTTTATATTACATACACAGTAGACTATTTTACAGTCTAATACTACATAGCGCTTACATTCAATTTCCTCACTTAAATATAGCCCCTGTATGCCTCCAAACAGAATGAGTCATCAAGCCATTAGTAGCCTCCACTTGTCCCCAGTGGAGAGAGGGCTGAGAGCTTCCTGGTGGTTGGAGTGGGACCATCTAGAATCAGACGGAACCACCCCTCATTCCATTCCCAACAGCATTTTGTACATAGGTCACAGGTGTCTAATGTTAGATAGCGCGACGACCCCGTCTGCACTGATGGCAACGCATTGGGTTAAAATGACGCCATCTGTCGGAAGACAATGCATTGTTGAAGGAAAAATCCTATAATTGGTTCAGCAACTAGCCTATTTTTCAACATGGACGGTCATACATAGTCTTTTCCTGAACATCAAAAAAGGGGTTCCACAAGGCTCCATTTTAGGGCCTATTTTGTTCATCATTTATAGAAAATAATATTGGCAAAGCAGAAGGCTTGGTAACTCCAGTTTCAGCCAGCAGTTCGTGAGTTGATTCTCTTTCTGGTTTGTTTGAGTGCCTCGGTCTCCACTCAGAGTTTTTGACAGGGGACCTGAGGAGATGATGGGAGAATACAGAGATAGATGGAGGACACCACCTCCACTGCTCCTTTCCTCCATTGTCGCCTCACTCTATCCATCTCTGAAGGAACTCAGCCATTCACAGCACAACAACGAGCAGCTGGTTGGTTGCAGTAGAGGAGACAGAGCAGCTGGTTGGTTGCAGTAGAGGACAGACAGAGCAGCTGGTTGGTTGCAGTAGAGGAGACAGAGCAGCTGGTTGGTTGCAGTAGAGGACAGACAGAGCAGCTGGTTGGTTGCAGTAGAGGACAGACAGAGCAGCTGGTTGGTTGCAGTAGAGGAGACAGAGCAGCTGGTTGGTTGCAGTAGAGGAGACAGAGCAGCTGGTTGGTTGCAGTAGAGGAGACAGAGCAGCTGGTTGGTTGCAGTAGAGGAGACAGAGCAGCTGGTTGGTTGCAGTAGAGGACAGACAGAGCAGCTGGTTGGTTGCAGTAGAGGACAGACAGAGCAGCTGGTTGGTTGCAGTAGAGGACAGACAGAGCAGCTGGTTGGTTGCAGTAGAGGAGACAGAGCAGCTGGTTGGTTGCAGTAGAGGACAGACAGAGCAGCTGGTTGGTTGCAGTAGAGGAGACAGAGCAGCTGGTTGGTTGCAGTAGAGGACAGACAGAGCAGCTGGTTGGTTGCAGTAGAGGACAGACAGAGCAGCTGGTTGGTTGCAGTAGAGGAGACAGAGCAGCTGGTTGGTTGCAGTAGAGGAGACAGAGCAGCTGGTTGGTTGCAGTAGAGGAGACAGAGCAGCTGGTTGGTTGCAGTAGAGGAGACAGAGCAGCTGGTTGGTTGCAGTAGAGGACAGACAGAGCAGCTGGTTGGTTGCAGTAGAGGACAGACAGAGCAGCTGGTTGGTTGCAGTAGAGGACAGACAGAGCAGCTGGTTGGTTGCAGTAGAGGAGACAGAGCAGCTGGTTGGTTGCAGTAGAGGACAGACAGAGCAGCTGGTTGGTTGCAGTAGAGGACAGACAGAGCAGCTGGTTGGTTGCAGTAGAGGACAGACAGAGCAGCTGGTTGGTTGCAGTAGAGGAGACAGAGCAGCTGGTTGGTTGCAGTAGAGGACAGACAGAGCAGCTGGTTGGTTGCAGTAGAGGAGACAGAGCAGCTGGTTGGTTGCAGTAGAGGAGACAGAGCAGCTGGTTGGTTGCAGTAGAGGAGACAGAGCAGCTGGTTGGTTGCAGTAGAGGAGACAGAGCAGCTGGTTGGTTGCAGTAGAGGACAGACAGATCAGCTGGTTGGTTGCAGTAGAGGAGACAGAGCAGCTGGTTGGTTGCAGTAGAGGAGACAGAGCAGCTGGTTGGTTGCAGTAGAGGAGACAGAGCAGCTGGTTGGTTGCAGTAGAGGAGACAGAGCAGCTGGTTGGTTGCAGTAGAGGACAGACAGAGCAGCTGGTTGGTAGCAGTAGAGGACAGACAGAGCAGCTGGTTGGTTGCAGTAGAGAACAGACAGAGCAGCTGGTTGGTTGCAGTAGAGAACAGACAGAGCAGCTGGTTGGTTGCAGTAGAGGACAGACAGAGCAGCTGGTTGGTTGCAGTAGAGGACAGACAGAGCAGCTGGTTGGTTGCAGTAGAGGAGACAGAGCAGCTGGTTGGTTGCAGTAGAGAACAGACAGAGCAGCTGGTTGGTTGCAGTAGAGAACAGACAGAGCAGCTGGTTGGTTGCAGTAGAGAACAGACAGAGCAGCTGGTTGGTTGCAGTAGAGAACAGACAGAGCAGCTGGTTGGTTGCAGTAGAGGACAGACAGAGCAGCTGGTTGGTTGCAGTAGAGAACAGACAGAGCAGCTGGTTGGTTGCAGTAGAGAACAGACAGAGCAGCTGGTTGGTTGCAGTAGAGGACAGACAGAGCAGCTGGTTGGTTGCAGTAGAGGACAGACAGAGCAGCTGGTTGGTTGCAGTAGAGGAGACAGAGCAGCTGGTTGGTTGCAGTAGAGAACAGACAGAGCAGCTGGTTGGTTGCAGTAGAGGACAGACAGAGCAGCTGGTTGGTTGCAGTAGAGGACAGACAGAGCAGCTGGTTGGTTGCAGTAGAGGACAGACAGAGCAGCTGGTTGGTTGCAGTAGAGGAGACAGAGCAGCTGGTTGGTTGCAGTAGAGGACAGACAGAGCAGCTGGTTGGTTGCAGTAGAGGACAGACAGAGCAGCTGGTTAGTAGCAGTAGAGGACATAAACGACAGGTTTACAGGTAGCCTAAATAGACAGCCAGGTCAGGAGTCCGATCACACACACAAGCGTCTCAAAGGTTTCAGTCATAGACGGGTAATCTATGGACACTCAAAATAGAACCACCACAAAACCACAACAACTTCTGTCTGTTTCTGTACACACACACACAAGCTGGATGAAACACTTTACATCAGCAATAGAAAACCATCACAGAGCAAAGGCCATCTTCTACCTGCTCTCCGATTGGCTTCAGTGTGCAGCACAGGACTCCCAGTCCGAGACACATCCTCCAGGCTAAAACAACACTTCTCTCTCTCCATCACTGGAGCCATTTTACCCATCCGTCTATTACTTTACACACAGGAGGAAGGGACAGAGCGACAGAGCCGGGGGAGGAGGAGGAAGGGACAGAGACAGGGGGAGGAGGAGGAAGGGACAGAGCGACAGAGCCGGGGGAGGAGGAGGAAAAGGCACCAGTATCAGCAGGCTAGCGTAGCTACAGTATCAGCAGGCTAGCGTAGCTACACTATCAGTATCAGCAGGCTAGCGTAGCTACAGTATCAGCAGGCTAGCGTAGCTACAGTATCAGCAGGCTAGCGTAGCTACACTATCAGCAGGCTAGCGTAGCTACACTATCAGCAGGCTAGCGTAGCTACACTATCAGTATCAGCAGGCTAGCGTAGCTACAGTATCAGCAGGCTAGCGTAGCTACACTATCAGCAGGCTAGCGTAGCTACACTATCAGTATCAGCAGGCTAGCGTAGCTACAGTATCAGCAGGCTAGCGTAGCTACAGTATCAGCAGGCTAGCGTAGCTACAGTATCAGCAGGCTAGCGTAGCTACAGTGTCTTCTTTAGAGCATTGTGGTGTAGCCTGGTGAGGGGGCAGCCAGCAACGTTGCTGTAGTCAGACGCCCTTCTCATCCTCCCTCTCTCCATCTGTTAGTTAGCATTTATGTTGCTTCATTTTGGAGCGAGGGGGAGAGAGACCGAGAGAGGGGGGAGAGAGACCGAGAGAGAAGAGAGTAGAGAGTAGAGAGAGAGGAAAGAGAGCGAGAGAGAAAAGAGAGAGAGAGCGAGAGAGAAAAGAGAGAGAGAGCGAGAGAAAAGAGAGAGAGAGAGAGAGAGAAAAGAGAGAGAGAGAGAGGAGAGAGGAAAGAGAGGAGAGAGAGAGAGAGGAAAGAGAGGAGAGAGAGAGAGAGGAAAGAGAGAGAGAGAGAGAGGAAAGAGAGAGAGAGAGAGAGAGAGAGAGAGGAAAGAGAGAGAGAGAGGAAAGAGAGAGAGAGAGAGAGAGAGAGAGAGAGAGAGAGAGAGAGAGAGAGAGAGGAAAGAGAGAGAGAGGAAAGAGAGAGATGGGAACTCTCTCTGATTGAATGGAGGAGAGATGAGGATTCCTCTCTCCTCCATTCACTCCCTCCTCCTCTTTCTTCATCCCTCCCTCTCTCTCTCTCTCTCTCTGCTTTATTAACGCCAGATCCTGCTGATTAACAGTCACGCAGCAAACAGAAATTTCAATCTTTACAAGAAAACTGTTAGCCAGAACACAGAGGCTCTTTTCTTTTCAACAATAAACCTCTCAATAAACCTTTGTTTTGCAGCAAGGCACTGGCAGAGCTAGATGTGCCCATTTTGATTGTGTAGTGTATAAAAAGGATTGTTCCAACTCAAAAAGCACAAGGGGATTGTGTTGAAATTGTTTCTGTAGTTAGAAATTGATATGATTAGAATTCCTTTAACATTTTATTTAAATATATTTAGATCTCTTGAGAAATTAAACTTATTGATTGCAACGAAATTGGCCATTTAAAATTTATTCGATTCATATAAATGTCAATAAATATAGTATCGAACATTCGATTTGGACGTTAATTCTTCCTAACAATGTAAGACATGAGGAATCCAATACAATTATTAAAAAGCCACCCCCGGACCCCCCCCCCCCCCCCCCCCCCCCACACACCAAGCCAACCCCAACAACCAGTATACAGTATCAGTCTGACTAGTAGTATGGAGCTGTGGCTTGGAGTATTACTTCTCCATACTATGTAATGTATTCCCTGTGAATCTGGTGATGTTTTTCTTCCCCTTGTTCAAAGAAATTAGCCATTGAAGTCACTTGCATTATTTACCAGAAATCAGAAATCTAACCGCCAGGCCACCTGCCTCTAACCGCCAGGCCACCTGCCTCTAACCGCCAGGCCACCTGCCTCTAACCGCCAGGCCACCTGCCTCTAACCGCCAGGCCACCTGCCTCTAACCGCCAGGCCACCTGCCTCTAACCGCCAGGCCACCTGCCTCTAACCGCCAGGCCACCTGCCTCTAACCGCCAGGCCACCTGCCTCTAACCGCCAGGCCACCTGCCTCTAACCGCCAGGCCACCTGCCTCTAACCGCCAGGCCACCTGCCTCTAACCACCAGGCCACCTGCCTCTAACCACCAGGCCACCTGCCTCTAACCACCAGGCCACCTGCCTCTAACCACCAGGCCACCTGCCTCTAACCACCAGGCCACCTGCCTCTAACCACCAGGCCACCTGCCTCTAACCACCAGACTACCTGCCTCTAACCACCAGGCCACCTGCCTCTAACCACCAGGCCACCTGCCTCTAACCACCAGGCCACCTGCCTCTAACCACCAGGCCACCTGCCTCTAACCACCAGGCCACCTGCCTCTAACCACCAGACTACCTGCCTCTAACCACCAGGCCACCTGCCTCTAACCACTAGACTACCTGCCACCCATCTTATCTGCTTCTAATAACTGAAACTATTTCAGAACAATCAGATGGTGGGTGTCATGGCTTGCTGAAATGACATGGAATAACTCAGAAGCGTTAGATACAACGCAGGCATGCGCACACACACAGAGACACAGACAGACACACACACACAGACAGAGACACAGACAGGTTAAGTCTTTGTAAATGATTACGCATCACTAAAGAAGCATTAGAAACACACAGAGAGGCATTTTAGCTCAGTCACACATAGCACTTCAAACCATTTACTACAGATCTCTGCCCCCGAGGTAACAGCAAGCATCATGGATGTCACGTCGGCTTTTCTAATTAAAAACCTTGATCGAACGTATGTCTCTGTCCCAAATGGAACCCTATTTCGCTATAAAGTGCACTACTTTTGACCTAAGCCCTGGTCAAAAGTAGTGCACTACATAGGGAATAGGGTTCCATTTGGGACGCGAACTCGGTTTCGCACCACAGAACAGATGGAATTAAATAGGGTTCTTTAATTTAAAGAACATCTTAAAATATGGCTTGTCAGTGTAGGCTTCAAATGGTAAGAATTATACTAGGATAAATACAAATATCCCTCTTCTGGTTCAAATTAAGAATCACAGAGTAAGCTAATAGACAACGGCCACGATGTAGATACACAAGCTGTAAAAGACACATGATTAGTTAGCGATTGATTCACACATCCACAGTGTAATAATATTTGTCATATAAACAGTGGTCTGAGAGGCACCAGCTCAAACTGCGTCGGGATTCAACCAACTGCTTAAAGTGCCGCTTTCATTTTCCTCAAATCAATAACTGTGTTGACTTGGACTGTCTTCTCTTCTGGCAGCATTATGTTTTCCATGAGCAGAGCAGCTAGTGGTTAGTGTGTGTGTGTGGTGTGGTGTGTGTGTTTGTGGTGTGTGTGGTGTGTGTGTGGTGTGTGTGTGGTGTGTGTGTGTGTGTGGTGTGTGTGTGTGTGGTGTGTGTGTGTGTGTGTGTGTGTGTGTGTGTGTGGTGTGTGTGTGTGTGTGAATAGCTAGCCCGGTGCTGGTGGTGACATTACAGCTATACAACTAACAGCACTTAACCAAATCCCTAGTGGGATCAGTGATACTGGTTGGCGAAAAGCATAATTAGTATGGCCCATATGGTTGCTAGCAGAGTGGGAAGTCTCTGGTGTTCCCTACAGTCTGTTGTGGAGCAAAACACTCAACTGTTGCCATAACACCTGCTCTATCCATGACAGACTGACCAGGTGAATCCAGGTCAAAGCTATGATCCCTTATTGATGTCACTTGTTAAATCCACTTCAATCAGTGTAGATGAAGGTGGAGGAGACGGGTTAAAGAAGGAATTTTTTAAGCCTTGAGACAATTGAGACATGGATTGTGTATGTGTGTCATTCAGAGGGTAAATGGTCAAGACAAAAGATTTAAGTGTCTTTGAACTGGGTATGGTAGTAGGTGCCAGGCACACCGGTTTGAGTGTCAACAACGTGTCATAATGTTTTGTAGACTCAGTGTAGAATTAGCCTACTGCATGCAGAAAACGACCTTGGTTAGGAGCTATTGGGTCATTCATAGAAATAGAATGACTAGATCAGGGAAAGCCCAATTAGCAGCCTGATTTCTATGGAGCTAGCTAGATTAGCCTGGTTAAACCAGACTGAATTCCTCTCTCACACATTTACCAGGCTATAGCTACACAGCTTTAATAATAAAGCTGTGCTTTCTAAAACTAGTCAGAAATAGAATTAATAGATTGTGGAAAGCCCAATACTAGCCCAATTCTATTTCTTTGGAGCTAGCTACATAGCCTCGATAGAGCCCAGCATACTGCATTCTGAATTTACTCTTGGAAAAATAAATGGACTGGCGTATTAAAACCAATATCAGCTTCATCGTGATTTATATATGATAATCATAAGGATTTTAATGTGAACGGGGACCGGGTGTTTCTCCTCTCGTTCTAGTGCTAGTCAACCCTATGTATTAGTTTGGATCCTTATCATTTGACCAGCTTTATTCATGCAGGTATAAAATAGGGATTAGCAGCATTATCTAATGGATAAATTACTAAAATGTTAAAAGTACTTTATATCTAAAGAGAACATCACCGACTAATATAAAGTGTCCCTGGACAAACAGACTCTTGCTAAGCCTAAACGTTGCAGTGCTTTAAGTGCACTCCATTTCATTCAGTGATAGGATAGTGATATGCCTAGCTATCTGTCGAGCCAACAGGTTTTTTTTGTCTGAGAGTGGAAGCGGTGTGATCCTCTTTACTGAGTCGAGTATTGCTGCCTGTACATCAACAGCTTGAGGAGACAGATTTATTACAAATTGGTGCATTAGATAGCACTGCTGTGCTTCACTAACCCCATTTACATCCAGTACCAGTCAAAAGTTTGGACACAACTACTCATTCAAGGGTTTTTCTTTATTTTTTACATTGTACAATAATATTGAAGACATCAAAACTATTAAATAACACATATGGAATCATGTAGTAACCAAAACAAAGTGTAGCCACCCTTTGCCTTGATGACAGCTTTGCACACTCTTGGCATTCTCTCAACCAGCTTCATGAGGAATGCTTTTCCAACAGTCTTGAAGGAGTTCCCACGTATGCTGAGCACTTGTTGGCTGCTTTTCCTTCACTCTGCGGTCCAACTCATCCCAAACCATCTCAATTTGGTTGAGGTCAGGTGATTGTGGAGGCCAGGTCATCTGATGGAGCACTCCATCACCCTCCTTCTTGGTCAAATAGCCCTTACACAGCCTTGAGGTGTGTTGGGTCATTGTCCTGTTGAAAAACAAATGATAGTCCCACTAAGCGCAAACCAGATGGGATGGTGTATCGCTGCAGAATGCTGTGGTAGCCATGCTGGTTAAGTGTGCATTGAATTCTAAATAAATCACTAACAGTGTCACCAGCAAAGCACCACCACACCATCACACCTCCTCCTCCATGCTTCACTGTGAGAACCACACATGCAGAGATCATCTGTCCACCTACACCGCATCTCACAAAGACATGGCGGTTGGAACCAAAAATCTCAAATTTGGACTCAGACCAAAAGGACAGATTTCCACTGGTCTAATGTCCATTGCTCTTGTTTCTTGTCCCAAGCAAGTCTCTTCTTCTTATTGGTGTCCTTTAGTAGTGGTTTCTTTGCAGCAATTCAACCATGAAGGCCTGATTCACGCAGTCTCCTCTGAACAGTTGATGTTGAGATGTGTCTGTTACTTGAACTGTGAAGCATTTATTTGGGCTGCAATCTGAGGCTGGTAACTCTAATGAACTTATCCTCTGCAGCAGAGGTAACTCTGGGCATTCCTTTCCTGTGGCGGTCCTCATGAGAACCAGTTTCATCATTGCGCTTGATCGTTTTTTCGACTGCACTTGAAGAATATTTTTAAATGTTCCGCATTGACTGACCTTCATGTCTTAAAGTAATGATGGACTGTCGTTTTTTTTTGCTTATTTGAGCTGTTCTTGCCATAATATGGACTTGGTCTTTTACCAAATAGGGCTATCTTCTGTATACCACTCCTACCTTGTCACAACACAACTAATTGGCTCAAATGCATTAAGGAAAGAAATTCCACAAATTAACTTTTAAGGCACAACTGTTAATTGAAATGCATTCCAGGTGACCACCTCATGAAGCAGGTTGAGAGAATTCCAAGAGGTTGCAAAGCTGTCATCAAGGCAAAGGGTGTCTACTTTGAAGAATCTCAAATATAACATATATTTTGATTTGTTTAACACTTTTTTGGTTACTACATGATTCCATGTGTGTTATTTCATAGTTTTGATGTCTTCACTATTATTCTACAACGTAGAAAATAGTAAAAATAAAGAAAAACCCTGGAATGAGTAGGTGTATCCCAACTTTTGACTGGTACTGTACATTGGAGGAGCCATTACCAGATGCCCATTAGAGGAGCCATTACCAGAGAGGAGAAAAAGCAATAGTGTGTGTCTGTGTGTGAGAGATCGGTGTGTGTGTCTGTGTGAGAGATGGGTGTGTGTGTCTGTGTGTGAGAGATGGGTGTGTGTGTCTGTGTGTGAGAGATCGGTGCGTGTGTCTGTGTGTGTGTGTGTGTGTGTGTGATCAGTGTGTGTTTGTGAGAGCTCGGTGTGTCTGTGCCAATAAGTCAATAATGGCTTAACCTGACCTCCATTATCCACAGAGCTGCACACAGTATGTGGCCCTACTGGCACCCTATTCCCTGTGTAGTGCACTAAGGCTCTGGTTAAAAGTAGTGCACTAAGGCTCTGGTTGAAAGTAGTGCACGAGGGCTCTGGTTGAAAGTAGTGCACGAGGGCTCTGGTTGAAAGTAGTGCACGAGGGCTCTGGTTGAAAGTAGTGCACGAGGGCTCTGGTTGAAAGTAGTGCACGAGGGCTCTGGTTGAAAGTAGTGCACGAGGGCTCTGGTTGAAAGTAGTGCACGAGGGCTCTGGTTGAAAGTAGTGCACGAGGGCTCTGGTTGAAAGTAGTGCACGAGGGCTCTGGTTGAAAGTAGTGCACGAGGGCTCTGGTTGAAAGTAGTGCACGAGGGCTCTGGTTAAAAGTAGTGCACTAAGGCTCTGGTTGAAAGTAGTGCACGAGGGCTCTGGTTGAAAGTAGTGCACGAGGGCTCTGGTTGAAAGTAGTGCACGAGGGCTCTGGTTGAAAGTAGTGCACGAGGGCTCTGGTTGAAAGTAGTGCACTAAGGCTCTGGTTGAAAGTAGTGCACTAAGGCTCTGGTTGAAAGTAGTGCACTAAGGCTCTGGTTGAAAGTAGTGCACTAAGGCTCTGGTTGAAAGTAGTGCACGAGGGCTCTGGTTGAAAGTAGTGCACGAGGGCTCTGGTTGAAAGTAGTGCACTAAGGCTCTGGTTGAAAGTAGTGCACGAGGGCTCTGGTTGAAAGTAGTGCACGAGGGCTCTGGTTAAAAGTAGTGCACGAGGGCTCTGGTTGAAAGTAGTGCACGAGGGCTCTGGTTGAAAGTAGTGCACGAGGGCTCTGGTTGAAAGTAGTGCACTAAGGCTCTGGTTGAAAGTAGTGCACGAGGGCTCTGGTTGAAAGTAGTGCACGAGGGCTCTGGTTGAAAGTAGTGCACTAAGGCTCTGGTTGAAAGTAGTGCACGAGGGCTCTGGTTGAAAGTAGTGCACGAGGGCTCTGGTTGAAAGTAGTGCACGAGGGCTCTGGTTGAAAGTAGTGCACGAGGGCTCTGGTTGAAAGTAGTGCACTAAGGCTCTGGTTGAAAGTAGTGCACGAGGGCTCTGGTTGAAAGTAGTGCACGAGGGCTCTGGTTAAAAGTAGTGCACTAAGGCTCTGGTTGAAAGTAGTGCACTAAGGCTCTGGTTGAAAGTAGTGCACGAGGGCTCTGGTTGAAAGTAGTGCACGAGGGCTCTGGTTGAAAGTAGTGCACGAGGGCTCTGGTTGAAAGTAGTGCACTAAGGCTCTGGTTGAAAGTAGTGCACTAAGGCTCTGGTTGAAAGTAGTGCACTAAGGCTCTGGTTGAAAGTAGTGCACTAAGGCTCTGGTTGAAAGTAGTGCACGAGGGCTCTGGTTAAAAGTAGTGCACGAGGGCTCTGGTTAAAAGTAGTGCACGAGGGCTCTGGTTAAAAGTAGTGCACGAGGGCTCTGGTTAAAAGTAGTGCACGAGGGCTCTGGTTAAAAGTAGTGCACGAGGGCTCTGGTTAAAAGTAGTGCACGAGGGCTCTGGTTAAAAGTAGTGCACGAGGGCTCTGGTTGAAAGTAGTGCACTAAGGCTCTGGTTGAAAGTAGTGCACGAGGGCTCTGGTTAAAAGTAGTGCACGAGGGCTCTGGTTAAAAGTAGTGCACTAAGGCTCTGGTTGAAAGTAGTGCACTAAGGCTCTGGTTGAAAGTAGTGCACGAGGGCTCTGGTTAAAAGTAGTGCACGAGGGCTCTGGTTGAAAGTAGTGCACGAGGGCTCTGGTTGAAAGTAGTGCACGAGGGCTCTGGTTGAAAGTAGTGCACGAGGGCTCTGGTTGAAAGTAGTGCACTAAGGCTCTGGTTGAAAGTAGTGCACGAGGGCTCTGGTTGAAAGTAGTGCACGAGGGCTCTGGTTGAAAGTAGTGCACGAGGGCTCTGGTTGAAAGTAGTGCACGAGGGCTCTGGTTAAAAGTAGTGCACTAAGGCTCTGGTTGAAAGTAGTGCACGAGGGCTCTGGTTGAAAGTAGTGCACGAGGGCTCTGGTTGAAAGTAGTGCACGAGGGCTCTGGTTGAAAGTAGTGCACGAGGGCTCTGGTTGAAAGTAGTGCACGAGGGCTCTGGTTGAAAGTAGTGCACGAGGGCTCTGGTTGAAAGTAGTGCACGAGGGCTCTGGTTGAAAGTAGTGCACTAAGGCTCTGGTTGAAAGTAGTGCACTAAGGCTCTGGTTGAAAGTAGTGCACGAGGGCTCTGGTTAAAAGTAGTGCACTAAGGCTCTGGTTGAAAGTAGTGCACTAAGGCTCTGGTTGAAAGTAGTGCACTAAGGCTCTGGTTGAAAGTAGTGCACTAAGGCTCTGGTTGAAAGTAGTGCACGAGGGCTCTGGTTGAAAGTAGTGCACGAGGGCTCTGGTTAAAAGTTGTGCACGAGGGCTCTGGTTGAAAGTTGTGCACGAGGGCTCTGGTTAAAAGTAGTGCACGAGGGCTCTGGTTAAAAGTAGTGCACGAGGGCTCTGGTTGAAAGTAGTGCACGAGGGCTCTGGTTGAAAGTAGTGCACTAAGGCTCTGGTTGAAAGTAGTGCACGAGGGCTCTGGTTGAAAGTTGTGCACGAGGGCTCTGGTTGAAAGTTGTGCACGAGGGCTCTGGTTGAAAGTTGTGCACGAGGGCTCTGGTTAAAAGTAGTGCACGAGGGCTCTATATAGGGAAGAATTCAAAGGAACTCACTTCTCCCCCTCTTACACGGGTAATGAAAGGGCTGGCTATTACACAGTCAAAGGCTTGACAGAGCGGTGGTTAACACAACACAATGCCTTCTACTCAGAGAATCTGCTGCTGGCAGTGGCACTAGTAGCAGCGAGGAGCGACAATGTTTTCTAGTCAAATAGTTGACTCAGATCCTATTGTGTTGTTCTGTTTCCCCTCTCCTCATCCTTCTAGGATCCCGGACTGCACTACAGTAGAGGGGAAGCCCTCCTCATCATTCTAGGGTCCCAGACTACACTACAGTAGAGGGGAAGCCCTCCTCATCCTTCTAGTGTCCCAGACTGCACTACAGTAGAGGGGAAGCCCTCCTCATCCTTCTAGTGTCCCAGACTGCACTACAGTAGAGGGGAAGCCCTCCTCATCCTTCTAGTGTCCCAGACTACACTACAGTAGAGGGAAAGCCCTCCTCATCCTTCTAGTGTCCCAGACTACACTACAGTAGAGGGGAAGCCATCCTCATCCTTCTAGGATCCCAGACTGCACTACAGTAGAGGGGAAGCCCTCCTCATCCTTCTAGGATCCCGGACTGCACTACAGTAGAGGGGAAGCCCTCATCATTCTAGTGTCCCAGACTACACTACAGTAGAGGGGAAGCCCTCCTCATCCTTCTAGTGTCCCAGACTACACTACAGTAGAGGGGAAGCCCTCCTCATCCTTCTAGGGTCCCAGACTGCACTACAGTAGAGGGGAAGCCCTCATCATTCTAGTGTCCCAGACTACACTACAGTAGAGGGGAAGCCCTCATCATTCTAGTGTCCCAGACTACACTACAGTAGAGAGGAAGCCCTCCTCATCATTCTAGTGTCCCAGACTACACTACAGTAGAGAGGAAGCCCTCCTCATCATTCTAGTGTCCCAGACTACACTACAGTAGAGGGGAAGCCCTCATCATTCTAGTGTCCCAGACTGCACTACAGTAGAGGGGAAGCCCTCCTCATCCTTCTAGGGTCCCAGACTACACTACAGTAGAGGGGAAGCCCTCTTCATCCTTCTAGTGTCCCAGACTACACTACAGTAGAGAGGAAGCCCTCCTCATCATTCTAGTGTCCCAGACTGCACTACAGTAGAGGGGAAGCCCTCCTCATCCTTCTAGGATCCCGGACTACACTACAGTAGAGAGGAAGCCCTCCTCATCATTCTAGTGTCCCAGACTGCACTACAGTAGAGAGGAAGCCCTCCTCATCATTCTAGTGTCCCAGACTACACTACAGTAGAGAGGAAGCCCTCCTCATCATTCTAGTGTCCCAGACTACACTACAGTAGAGAGGAAGCCCTCCTCATCCTTCTAGTGTCCCAGACTACACTACAGTAGAGGGGAAGCCCTCCTCATCCTTCTAGTGTCCCAGACTGCACTACAGTAGAGGGGAAGCCCTCCTCATCCTTCTAGTGTCCCAGACTGCACTACAGTAGAGGGGAAGCCCTCCTCATCCTTCTAGGGTCCCAGACTGCACTACAGTAGAGGGGAAGCCCTCCTCATCCTTCTAGGGTCCCAGACTGCACTACAGTAGAGGGGAAGCCCTCCTCATCCTTCTAGGATCCCGGACTACACTACAGTAGAGAGGAAGCCCTCATCATTCTAGTGTCCCAGACTGCACTACAGTAGAGGGGAAGCCCTCCTCATCCTTCTAGGATCCCGGACTGCACTACAGTAGAGGGGAAGCCCTCCTCATCATTCTAGTGTCCCAGACTGCACTACAGTAGAGGGGAAGCCCTCCTCATCCTTCTAGGGTCCCAGACTACACTACAGTAGAGGGGAAGCCCTCCTCATCCTTCTAGTGTCCCAGACTACACTACAGTAGAGGGGAAGCCCTCCTCATCCTTCTAGGGTCCCAGACTGCACTACAGTAGAGGGGAAGCCCTCCTCATCCTTCTAGGGTCCCAGACTGCACTACAGTAGAGGGGAAGCCCTCCTCATCCTTCTAGGATCCCGGACTACACTACAGTAGAGAGGAAGCCCTCATCATTCTAGTGTCCCAGACTGCACTACAGTAGAGGGGAAGCCCTCCTCATCCTTCTAGGGTCCCGGACTGCACTACAGTAGAGAGGAAGCCCTCCTCATCCTTCTAGGATCCCAGACTGCACTACAGTAGAGGGGAAGCCCTCCTCATCCTTCTAGTGTCCCAGACTGCACTACAGTAGAGGGGAAGCCCTCCTCATTCTAGTGTCCCAGACTACACTACAATAGAGGGGAAGCCCTCCTCATCCTTCTAGGGTCCCAGACTGCACTACAGTAGAGGGGAAGCCCTCCTCATCATTCTAGGATCCCAGACTGCACTACAGTAGAGGGGAAGCCCTCATCATTCTAGTGTCCCAGACTACACTACAATAGAGGGGAAGCCCTCCTCATCCTTTTAGTGTCCCAGACTACACTACAGTAGAGGGGAAGCCCTCCTCATCATTCTAGTGTCCTAGACTACACTACAGTAGAGGGGAAGCCCTCATCCTTCTAGGGTCCCAGACTGCACTACAGTAGAGGGGAAGCCCTCCTCATCATTCTAGGGTCCCAGACTACACTACAGTAGAGGGGAAGCCCTCCTCATCCTTCTAGTGTCCCAGACTACACTACAGTAGAGGGGAAGCCCTCATCATTCTAGTGTCCCAGACTGCACTACAGTAGAGGGGAAGCCCTCCTCATCCTTCTAGTGTCCCAGACTACACTACAGTAGAGGGGAAGCCCTCCTCATCATTCTAGTGTCCCAGACTACACTACAATAGAGGGGAAGCCCTCCTCATCCTTCTAGTGTCCCAGACTGCACTACAGTAGAGAGGAAGCCCTCATCATTCTAGTGTCCCAGACTACACTACAGTAGAGAGGAAGCCCTCCTCATCATTCTAGTGTCCCAGACTACACTACAGTAGAGAGGAAGCCCTCCTCATCCTTCTAGGGTCCCAGACTACACTACAGTAGAGGGGAAGCCCTCCTCATCCTTCTAGGATCCCGGACTGCACTACAGTAGAGGGGAAGCCCTCCTCATCCTTCTAGGGTCCCAGACTGCACTACAGTAGAGAGGAAGCCCTCATCATTCTAGTGTCCCAGACTGCACTACAGTAGAGGGGAAGCCCTCCTCATCCTTCTAGGATCCCGGACTGCACTACAGTAGAGGGGAAGCCCTCCTCATCCTTCTAGTGTCCCAGACTGCACTACAGTAGAGGGGAAGCCCTCCTCATCATTCTAGTGTCCCAGACTGCACTACAGTAGAGGGGAAGCCCTCCTCATCCTTCTAGGGTCCCAGACTGCACTACAGTAGAGGGGAAGCCCTCCTCATCCTTCTAGGGTCCCAGACTGCACTACAGTAGAGGGGAAGCCCTCCTCATCCTTCTAGGATCCCGGACTACACTACAGTAGAGGGGAAGCCCTCATCCTTCTAGGGTCCCAGACTACACTACAGTAGAGGGGAAGCCCTCCTCATCCTTCTAGGATCCCGGACTGCACTACAGTAGAGGGGAAGCCCTCCTCATCCTTCTAGGGTCCCAGACTGCACTACAGTAGAGGGGAAGCCCTCATCATTCTAGTGTCCCAGACTGCACTACAGTAGAGGGGAAGCCCTCCTCATCCTTCTAGGATCCCGGACTACACTACAGTAGAGAGGAAGCCCTCCTCATCCTTCTAGGATCCCGGACTGCACTACAGTAGAGGGGAAGCCCTCCTCATCCTTCTAGGGTCCCAGACTGCACTACAGTAGAGGGGAAGCCCTCCTCATCATTCTAGGATCCCAGACTGCACTACAGTAGAGGGGAAGCCCTCATCATTCTAGTGTCCCAGACTACACTACAATAGAGGGGAAGCCCTCCTCATCCTTTTAGTGTCCCAGACTACACTACAGTAGAGGGGAAGCCCTCCTCATCATTCTAGTGTCCTAGACTACACTACAGTAGAGGGGAAGCCCTCCTCATCCTTCTAGGGTCCCAGACTGCACTACGGTAGAGGGGAAGCCCTCCTCATCATTCTAGGGTCCCAGACTACACTACAGTAGAGGGGAAGCCCTCCTCATCCTTCTAGGATCCCGGACTGCACTACAGTAGAGGGGAAGCCCTCCTCATCCTTCTAGGGTCCCAGACTGCACTACAGTAGAGAGGAAGCCCTCATCATTCTAGTGTCCCAGACTGCACTACAGTAGAGGGGAAGCCCTCCTCATCCTTCTAGGATCCCGGACTGCACTACAGTAGAGGGGAAGCCCTCCTCATCCTTCTAGTGTCCCAGACTGCACTACAGTAGAGGGGAAGCCCTCCTCATCATTCTAGTGTCCCAGACTGCACTACAGTAGAGGGGAAGCCCTCCTCATCCTTCTAGGGTCCCAGACTGCACTACAGTAGAGGGGAAGCCCTCCTCATCCTTCTAGGGTCCCAGACTGCACTACAGTAGAGGGGAAGCCCTCCTCATCCTTCTAGGATCCCGGACTACACTACAGTAGAGGGGAAGCCCTCATCCTTCTAGGGTCCCAGACTACACTACAGTAGAGGGGAAGCCCTCCTCATCCTTCTAGGATCCCGGACTGCACTACAGTAGAGGGGAAGCCCTCCTCATCCTTCTAGGGTCCCAGACTGCACTACAGTAGAGGGGAAGCCCTCATCATTCTAGTGTCCCAGACTGCACTACAGTAGAGGGGAAGCCCTCCTCATCCTTCTAGGATCCCGGACTACACTACAGTAGAGAGGAAGCCCTCCTCATCCTTCTAGGATCCCGGACTGCACTACAGTAGAGGGGAAGCCCTCCTCATCCTTCTAGGGTCCCAGACTGCACTACAGTAGAGGGGAAGCCCTCCTCATCATTCTAGGATCCCAGACTGCACTACAGTAGAGGGGAAGCCCTCATCATTCTAGTGTCCCAGACTACACTACAATAGAGGGGAAGCCCTCCTCATCCTTTTAGTGTCCCAGACTACACTACAGTAGAGGGGAAGCCCTCCTCATCATTCTAGTGTCCTAGACTACACTACAGTAGAGGGGAAGCCCTCCTCATCCTTCTAGGGTCCCAGACTGCACTACGGTAGAGGGGAAGCCCTCCTCATCATTCTAGGGTCCCAGACTACACTACAGTAGAGGGGAAGCCCTCCTCATCCTTCTAGTGTCCCAGACTGCACTACAGTAGAGGGGAAGCCCTCCTCATCCTTCTAGTGTCCCAGACTACACTACAGTAGAGGGGAAGCCCTCATCATTCTAGTGTCCCAGACTGCACTACAGTAGAGGGGAAGCCCTCCTCATCCTTCTAGTGTCCCAGACTACACTACAGTAGAGGGGAAGCCCTCATCCTTCTAGTGTCCCAGACTACACTACAGTAGAGGGGAAGCCCTCCTCATCCTTCTAGGATCCCAGACTGCACTACAGTAGAGGGGAAGCCCTCATCATTCTAGTGTCCCAGACTGCACTACAGTAGAGGGGAAGCCCTCCTCATCCTTCTAGGATCCCGGACTACACTACAGTAGAGAGGAAGCCCTCCTCATCCTTCTAGGATCCCGGACTGCACTACAGTAGAGGGGAAGCCCTCCTCATCCTTCTAGGGTCCCAGACTGCACAACAGTAGAGGGGAAGCCCTCCTCATCATTCTAGGATCCCAGACTGCACTACAGTAGAGGGGAAGCCCTCATCATTCTAGTGTCCCAGACTACACGGGAAGCCCTCCTCATCCTTTTAGTGTCCCAGACTACACTACAGTAGAGGGGAAGCCCTCCTCATCATTCTAGTGTCCTAGACTACACTACAGTAGAGGGGAAGCCCTCCTCATCCTTCTAGGGTCCCAGACTGCACTACGGTAGAGGGGAAGCCCTCCTCATCATTCTAGGGTCCCAGACTACACTACAGTAGAGGGGAAGCCCTCCTCATCCTTCTAGGATCCCGGACTGCACTACAGTAGAGGGGAAGCCCTCCTCATCCTTCTAGGGTCCCAGACTGCACTACAGTAGAGAGGAAGCCCTCATCATTCTAGTGTCCCAGACTGCACTACAGTAGAGGGGAAGCCCTCCTCATCCTTCTAGGATCCCGGACTGCACTACAGTAGAGGGGAAGCCCTCCTCATCCTTCTAGTGTCCCAGACTGCACTACAGTAGAGGGGAAGCCCTCCTCATCATTCTAGTGTCCCAGACTGCACTACAGTAGAGGGGAAGCCCTCCTCATCCTTCTAGGGTCCCAGACTGCACTACAGTAGAGGGGAAGCCCTCCTCATCCTTCTAGGGTCCCAGACTGCACTACAGTAGAGGGGAAGCCCTCCTCATCCTTCTAGGATCCCGGACTACACTACAGTAGAGGGGAAGCCCTCATCCTTCTAGGGTCCCAGACTACACTACAGTAGAGGGGAAGCCCTCCTCATCCTTCTAGGATCCCGGACTGCACTACAGTAGAGGGGAAGCCCTCCTCATCCTTCTAGGGTCCCAGACTGCACTACAGTAGAGGGGAAGCCCTCATCATTCTAGTGTCCCAGACTGCACTACAGTAGAGGGGAAGCCCTCCTCATCCTTCTAGGATCCCGGACTACACTACAGTAGAGAGGAAGCCCTCCTCATCCTTCTAGGATCCCGGACTGCACTACAGTAGAGGGGAAGCCCTCCTAATCCTTCTAGGGTCCCAGACTGCACTACAGTAGAGGGGAAGCCCTCCTCATCATTCTAGGATCCCAGACTGCACTACAGTAGAGGGGAAGCCCTCATCATTCTAGTGTCCCAGACTACACTACAATAGAGGGGAAGCCCTCCTCATCCTTTTAGTGTCCCAGACTACACTACAGTAGAGGGGAAGCCCTCCTCATCATTCTAGTGTCCTAGACTACACTACAGTAGAGGGGAAGCCCTCCTCATCCTTCTAGGGTCCCAGACTGCACTACGGTAGAGGGGAAGCCCTCCTCATCATTCTAGGGTCCCAGACTACACTACAGTAGAGGGGAAGCCCTCCTCATCCTTCTAGTGTCCCAGACTGCACTACAGTAGAGGGGAAGCCCTCCTCATCCTTCTAGTGTCCCAGACTACACTACAGTAGAGGGGAAGCCCTCATCATTCTAGTGTCCCAGACTGCACTACAGTAGAGGGGAAGCCCTCCTCATCCTTCTAGTGTCCCAGACTACACTACAGTAGAGGGGAAGCCCTCATCCTTCTAGTGTCCCAGACTACACTACAGTAGAGGGGAAGCCCTCCTCATCCTTCTAGGATCCCAGACTGCACTACAGTAGAGGGGAAGCCCTCATCATTCTAGTGTCCCAGACTGCACTACAGTAGAGGGGAAGCCCTCCTCATCCTTCTAGTGTCCCAGACTACACTACAGTAGAGGGGAAGCCCTCCTCATCCTTCTAGTGTCCCAGACTACACTACAGTAGAGGGGAAGCCCTCATCCTTCTAGTGTCCCAGACTACACTACAGTAGAGGGGAAGCCCTCCTCATCATTCTAGTGTCCCAGACTACACTACAGTAGAGGGGAAGCCCTCATCATTCTAGTGTCCCAGACTACACTACAGTAGAGGGGAAGCCCTCATCCTTCTAGTGTCCCAGACTACACTACAGTAGAGGGGAAGCCCTCCTCATCCTTCTAGTGTCCCAGACTACACTACAATAGAGGGGAAGCCCTCCTCATCCTTCTAGTGTCCCAGACTACACTACAGTAGAGGGGAAGCCCTCCTCATCCTTCTAGGGTCCCAGACTGCACTACAGTAGAGGGGAAGCCCTCATCATTCTAGTGTCCCAAACTACACTACACTACAATAGAGTGGAAGCCCTCCTCATCCTTTTAGGGTCCCAGACTACACTACAGTAGAGGGGAAGCCCTCCTCCTCCTTCTAGGATCCCGGACTGCACTACAGTAGAGGGGAAGCCCTCCTCATCCTTCTAGGGTCCCAGACTACACTACAGTAGAGGGGAAGCCCTCCTCCTCCTTCTAGGGTCCCAGACTACACTACAGTAAAGGGGAAGCCCTCCTCATCCTTCTAGGGTCCCAGACTGCACTACAGTAGAGGGGAAGCCCTCCTCCTCCTTCTAGGGTCCCAGACGGCACTACAGTAGAGGGGAAGCCCTCCTCATCCTTCTAGGGTCCCAGACTGCACTACAGTAGAGGGGAAGCCCTCCTCATCCTTCTAGGGTCCCAGACTGCACTACAGTAGAGGGGAAGCCCTCCTCATCATTCTAGGGTCCCAGACTACACTACAGTAGAGGGGAAGCCCTCCTCATCATTCTAGTGTCCCAGACTGCACTACAGTAGAGGGGAAGCCCTCCTCATCCTTTTAGTGTCCCACACTACACTACAGTAGTGGGGAAGCCCTCCTCATCCTTCTAGTGTCCCAGACTACACTACAGTAGAGGGGAAGCCCTCCTCATCCTTCTAGTGTCCCGGACTGCACTACAGTAGAGGGGAAGCCCTCCTCATCATTCTAGTGTCCCAGACTGCACTACAGTAGAGGGGAAGCCCTCCTCATCATTCTAGTGTCCCAGACTGCACTACAGTAGAGGGGAAGCCCTCCTCATCCTTCTAGGGTCCCAGACTACACTACAGTAGAGGGGAAGCCCTCATCATTCTAGTGTCCCAGACTACACTACAGTAGAGGGGAAGCCCTCATCATTCTAGTGTCCCAGACTACACTACAGTAGAGGGGAAGCCCTCCTCATCCTTCTAGGGTCCCAGACTGCACTACAGTAGAGGGGAAGCCCTCCTCATCCTTCTAGGATCCCGGACTGCACTACAGTAGAGGGGAAGCCCTCCTCATCCTTCTAGGATCCCGGACTGCACTACAGTAGAGGGGAAGCCCTCCTCATCCTTCTAGTGTCCCGGACTACACTACAGTAGAGGGGAAGCCCTCATCATTCTAGTGTCCCAGACTGCACTACAGTAGAGGGGAAGCCCTCCTCATCCTTCTAGGGTCCCAGACTACACTACAGTAGAGGGGAAGCCCTCCTCATCATTCTAGTGTCCCAGACTACACTACAGTAGAGGGGAAGCCCTCCTCATCCTTCTAGGATCCCGGACTGCACTACAGTAGAGGGGAAGCCCTCCTCATCATTCTTGGGTCCCAGACTGCACTACAGTAGAGGGGAAGCCCTCCTCATCATTCTAGTGTCCCAGACTGCACTACAGTAGAGGGGAAGCCCTCCTCATCCTTCTAGTGTCCCAGACTACACTACAGTAGAGGGGAAGCCCTCATCATTCTAGTGTCCCAGACTACACTACAGTAGAGGGGAAGCCCTCCTCATCATTCTAGTGTCCCAGACTACACTACAGTAGAGGGGAAGCCCTCATCATTCTAGTGTCCCAGACTACACTACAGTAGAGGGGAAGCACTCATCATTCTAGTGTCCCAGACTACACTACAGTAGAGGGGAAGCACTCATCATTCTAGTGTCCCAGACTACACTACAGTAGAGGGGAAGCCCTCATCATTCTAGTGTCCCAGACTACACTACAGTAGAGGGGAAGCCCTCCTCATTCTAGGGTCCCAGACTGCACTACAGTAGAGGGGAAGCCCTCATCATTCTAGTGTCCCAGACTACACTACAGTAGAGGGGAAGCCCTCCTCATCATTCTAGTGTCCCAGACTACACTACAGTAGAGGGGAAGCCCTCCTCATCATTCTAGTGTCCCAGACTACACTACAGTAGAGGGGAAGCCCTCATCCTTCTAGGGTCCCAGACTGCACTACAGTAGAGGGGAAGCCCTCCTCATTCTAGTGTCCCAGACTACACTACAGTAGAGGGGAAGCCCTCCTCATCCTTCTAGGGTCCCAGACTGCACTACAGTAGAGGGGAAGCCCTCATCCTTCTAGGGTCCCAGACTGCACTACAGTAGAGGGGAAGCCCTCATCATTCTAGTGTCCCAGACTACACTACAGTAGAGGGGAAGCCCTCATCATTCTAGTGTCCCAGACTACACTACAGTAGAGGGGAAGCCCTCCTCATCATTCTAGGGTCCCAGACTCACTACAGTAGAGGGGAAGCCCTCCTCATCCTTCTAGGGTCCCAGACTACACTACAGTAGAGGGGAAGCCCTCCTCATCATTCTAGGGTCCCAGACTACACTACAGTAGAGGGGAAGCCCTCCTCATCATTCTAGGGTCCCAGACTCACTACAGTAGAGGGGAAGCCCTCCTCATCCTTCTAGGGTCCCAGACTGCACTACAGTAGAGGGGAAGCCCTCCTCATCCTTCTAGTGTCCCAGACTCACTACAGTAGAGGGGAAGCCCTCCTCATTCTAGGGTCCCAGACTACACTACAGTAGAGAGGAAGCCCTCCTCATCCTTCTAGTGTCCCAGACTACACTACACTAGAGGGGAAGCCCTCCTCATCCTTCTAGTGTCCCAGACTACACTACAGTAGAGGGGAAGCCCTCATCATTCTAGTGTCCCAGACTACACTACAGTAGAGGGGAAGCCCTCATCCTTCTAGTGTCCCAGACTACACTACAGTAGAGGGGAAGCCCTCATCCTTCTAGTGTCCCAGACTACACTACAGTAGAGGGGACTATCTACTCATCCCATTAAAAATAGCAGGCTATCTTCCATAGGTCTGTAAATGATGACGCATACAACGCTTTATTATAAAGGTGCAATGTTACAGCGGAAATCAGCTTCCCCAAAGTCACGCGCTGCCTCTGCTCCCATACCTTTATCACAGTCAACAACACATATTGTACAGTAAGAATAGGCATATAATGGAATGAAATCAATCAACAATCTCCGGGGGCCTATGATTTGTTCATCCTGCCCTGCAGACGGTGAATTATAAGACACTGGTGTTCATTGTGCTGAGTGTGTTTTAACTGCATCACTAGTGTCACGATGTGTCATTACATGTGGCAATCTCCGTTTTTAAAATCAGCTCTGGCACAAACAGCGGTTCCACCCGCTCAGCTGTGCTCACCAATCCTCCAGGGACAGAGATAATCTTCTTTTACTCAAGAGGCAAAACGGCACATTGAAGGGAAAACACCAGTTTACTGAGAGATTTGTTGATCAAACAAAACAATACCCCAAATTCCTGAAAACTGTAAGCATAGCATACATTGGAATTTAGGCATGTAGCCTTTCAAATATCAACTAGTTATTACAGTAATGCGCACTAGCCCACATTGGTAGAGTGATCTGTATCACTGCAAAAACAAGCTAGGAGAAACCCTGGAAAAGATAAGACAAGACAACCCTTAGTGAGCTTTCTGGGAGAGAAAAATTCTCAAACAGATTCCATCATCTTGTACCACACGCCAAACACAACCCTGTTGTTGGCAAAGACGTTCCTGAATTGTTAACATGGGTAGAATAGTGCTGATAGTATCTGATAGCCATAGTAGTGCAACACAACAGAGGTGCTTTGTCAAACAAAGATGAGATAGGATGATCCATCTAGAGCCAGCGTGCTTTGCCTCGCCTCGTCTGTGATCTCATGTTATGAGAGGTGAAGGGTAGCTGACAGGCTACAGAATATGTATTCACCATGTCAGTGCTGTCTGGCTGGAGTAGAAAATAAGAGAGAGAATGTCTGTGTGTCTCACTTTCTCGGTCTCATTCCTGCCAGTGTGCCGCGGCCTGTGTGTCAACCCAATATCTTAAAACACCACATGAGAAGCACTGCAACAGCCAATTACTCTGGTTGTTGGCACTCGACACAGAAAAACATATTTTGAGGAGAACAATGAGAGAGAGAGAGAGAGAGAGAGAGAGAGAGAGAGAGAGAGACAGAGAGAGAGAGAGACAGAGAGAGAGAGAGACAGAGAGAGAGAGAGACAGAGAGAGAGACAGAGAGAGAGACAGAGAGAGAGACAGAGAGAGAGAGAGAAGCCTGCTTGAATTGTTGTGAGAGCATCACATGCTGCCTGCCTGTCAGTAAGGGCTGACAGATGGCTCTTTTTAATGAATGTTCAGCACTTGAATGGCCCCATCAAGAGCACTTTGAGGGAACACTGAAAATTCTCTGGACAAAGGAACATTGTCCTACAAGGTAACAATGTAACCAGGCAGATAACAATTAAATAGATATCAAAACACAAGACACAGAGGGAGAAACCCCCCCCCCCCAAAAACTAGATTATTAAGACGGATCAACCAGTCCTTAAAATATCAAGTGCAGTCTTGTGTGTCGAGGTAGTCCCCCTGAAGCACAGATAGTATATGATTGGTGATAGAAGCTGGCCATGGCTCATAAATAAGCCATCTAAGAAACCTAGCACTGAAATTTTATGCAGACGATCCTCTGATGCATTAACTAGGGCTGGGAATTACCAGGAACCTCGCGATACAATATTATCACGATACTTAGGTGCCGATACGATAGATATGTATTGCGATTCTCACGATTCTAAATGTATTGCGATTCGATACTGTGATTTTATTGCGATTCAATGTTCCAAACATATTGCCCACCATATGTCTGCTGCGGAGGGACAAGAGAGAGAGCCATGAGAACACGTATTTTAATTAGTCATGGAAATAAAAAAGTGTCGAAAAACTAATTGGCTGCCTATTTAAAAAGATGGAGAACAAGCTATGAAGGAAAAAATACTGGAGTACAGCAAACTAGCGCAAAAATAATATCCCGATAAGTAACTGTATTCGCCCCCCCAAATCACGAGCATTAACCTGTATCATCTTACTTCATACATTACAAGGAGAACGTTTCAATGGAGAAATAGCCCACTAATCAAATGTAACCTACTCATGCAGGCCTTTTTAAACCAGTTGTCACAAAGTGCTTTCACAGTACAGGGATTCTTCAAATCCCAAAGAAGAAAACGAAATAGAAATAATTCAATTTCAAAAACATACCACCACAGATATTGGATATTATGCGTTTGGCGATATACTGTTTATACCGTATACCAGGGTAATTCAAAATACAGACGGTATGATTTTTTTTTTTGGAAGGGGGGGGGCATTTGGCTGTGGGGGTGCGTGCTACGCCACTGCTTATAAAACTATAAGTTAAGTATAAACTATAAGAAACCTAAGATGTGTCAAATAAATGGTATGCAGGTCAAGGCTCCAGCTATGCATTTGGTTTGCTAAACTCCTTGGTTGGACACCAGCATCAAGCTTCTTGGTTACAGCATTCAATCCCCTCCCGGATCAATATCCCTGTTGCCAAAATGTTTTTGTGTGTTTTTATTTGATAGAATTAGCACCCCTTGTGTGCACTTTCAGTAATACAGTATACCACGGTATGGTACAGAAACGGTATGAAAATTTGGATACATGCCAAACCATAGAGGATATATGATGATATACCTCTTTCACTGCAACTCTCTGACTCACTGTTGACTTCCATCGAGACTACCATAATGCTGTATTCCCAGATAATAGGTGCCGAGGAGAAGATGTTTCTGAAGAGAGATCTAGGCAAAGAACAACACACACACACTGCCTGGCTGCATACGAACGCAACATATAAACACTGACTGAACCCCCCCCCCATCCATCCATCCTGCCAAGGCAACCAGGCACTCACAAGGGATCCTCACTTTACTCAGTCAGTCTGACACACACTTCATAGGAAAAGCCTTCCAGATGTACGCTACATATCATTCCCTGCTCTCCCAGCTGCCATTCCCAGCTTAAATCAAGCCTTAAACATTTCCAAATGACTCTCTTGGGTGAATGTAAAGTGTTCTTCTCTCCAGACATTGACACTCGTCAGATAACTCCTATTCTGTCAGCAGCCATCCAAGCTAACCCAAGAAAATGCCTTGTGCAACGGTAGACAGTACATCATATGCCTATTTGATGTTGTGTGTGTGTGTGTGTGTGTGTGTGTGTGTGTGTACGTACTACTGAACAGAATGGTCCCAGACAGTACCCCATTATCATTCAATGCTTATGGTGAAAACTCCATCAGTCTTATATGCTATGGCAACTGAGTAGCAGTGGTTTCACAATCACTGTCCTCTGAGAGCACTGGGAGACAGTGCTAAAATAAATTGGCAGGCAAGTCAATACATTGTGCTCCAGACAGTATGAAGATCCAATACTCAGTTTGGAAAAACTCATTGTACAATAGAGTAACAGACATCCAATAGCAAAAAAAGATAATTTGATCCATATGTTGAGAACAGTAAGCTACACATATGCAGAACAGCTTTCAAATCAAACCCATAACAATGATACTTAACTTGCCAAATTATAGCAACATTCAGGACAAACATCACAAAGCATTGAAATACAACAGGTTAAGTTTGGATTAGTCTTTGACACAACACTGCTGCAGTTCAGGAAATCATCAGTTATCATTTATTAACTTATTGTTTGCACAACAAATATGTGTTAGCTAGTTAGATACCAACTCTTATCCTGAAGCATCTATTGTATTTAAATGATGGCTCAATATCTGAATTCACAGATTTCACTAACAGTTTGCTAGTGAAAGAGACTTGTCTAGAAGCTACAACCTAGCCATCTCCTTGACAGTCCTTAACAATATAATTGTTAGCTAGCAAATTAGCCGAGTTATTCAAAGTACAAACAACTAACGTTAACTAGCTAACTAACGTTAATTATCCGAAGTTAGCGAGCTTATCTAACAAATTTGGCCAGCTAGTCAAACAAAACCTTTCAAATGTTGCTAGCAAGTTGCTTTGAATGACTATCTTGTTTGCTAACATTAACATAATTTTTCTGGGTAACTAGTTAGCTAGCTATGTTAGTTAGCATAACTAGCTTGCTTGCTAGCTAACAACTGGCAGGTGCAGTATATGGTTAGCTAGCTAGCTACCAGCAGTTGCTAACGTTAGCCTGTCTCTGGTGGAGTTGAATTTAGCTAACTGAACTGACTAGGTTAGAGATAATATTTGTGAGTGAGGTAACGTTAGTTAATCGTCAGTGTGACAATAGCATAGGATCATCCGATAATCTCAGACAATCATTGCTTTGATTGATGGCTAGCTAACGTTATGCTTACTAGCAAACTGTTAGCTAACGTCAGCTTGATTAAACATTTCGTTGTCATCGCCACCAACGACACTCCAATCAAGCTAATTCGTGATAAAGCTAAAATTAGCTAAATAGCTAAGGTTACTTATTTTATGACATTACGCCCTTTTATTCATGGCCATCAAAGCAGGAGTATAACTTAGATAGCCACAGCTATTGCAACACTTACCTTGAAGAGCTTGTTCTACATCTGTGATTTGTTTGAGATGTGACTGCAACAACAACAAGTAACAATAATTCAGGCAGCTAGCTAGCCAGCCAAGTGCTGTTGCTGCTGCTAATACAGGAGTAGCTAGCCTAGCTAGCCAGCCACGAGCCACTGTGGGATGTTTTTAATTAAAAACGCAACTGACCACGTTTGATATTAATTCTGTCATAAAAATGATGGCGTAGGGAGTAATCGGTGTCGGGTATTTTCTCTTCAGTTGGCTAAAGAGGCACAGTGTGAGAGTACAACTAGCAGAAGGAACCGGTATCTTTGAGAGGTGTACTAAGCATGACACCTCCTCTTCTTCATTTTCGGATGTGGAGATAGTTATTCCATCTACTGGTAAATTACTGCCACCTACTGTAGAAGAAATTAGAAACTCCAATAACGTGACCACAGAGTTTTTCACGGGTCCACCCGAGTTTTTCACGGGACTTTTCATCTGGTCTCCGGTGTCATCTTGTCATCTGGTCTCCAGTCTATGTAACTACAGCTGATAGACCCAAATGGACCCGACCACGGCTCTGCATAAGATATTTATTCTATGCTAAATAAGGTTGCTACATGTATTGACTGGCCAACATAAAGGCTATTGACTAGCCTAGCCAACATATACAACCAATTCATTAACCAGAAGAGAAACTTGGCTGATAAACATATTTTTTGGTCACTTTGGTCTAGTCTATTTTTATCTTTATTTAACTAGGCAAGTCAGTTAAGAACATATTCTTGTTTTCAATGACGGCCGAGGAACAGTGGGTTAACTGCCTTGTTCAGGGGCAGAACAATATATTTATATATATTTTTTACCTTGTCAGCTCGGGGATTTGATCTTGCAACCTTTCCGTAACAAGTCCAACACTCTAACCACTAGGCTACCTGCTGTCTAGACCCAGACCTGTTAGGGTACGGGTCTGGTTCTAGTTCAGGTAGCTTACAAAAAAAACAGAATACCATCTTCGTTAGGGTGAGCGTTGTTGGGACTGTGTTTCTGGACCTAAGAAAGGCTTTTGATACTGTTAACTATGAGATTCTCATCACAAAATTGTCCAAGTTCAACTTTTCCCCCGATGCCTTGAGATGGATGAAATCATACCTTGAAGGCAGAACTCAGTGTGTCAGAGTGAGCAATGAGCTGTCGCCCACTCTTAGCTATGATGTGGGCGTGCCCCAAGGGTCAATACTGGGGGCCCTCCTGTTCAGCCTGTACATTAATGACCTGCCTTCTGTCTGTACTGGGTCTGAAATTCAAATGTATGCAGATGATACAGTGATATATGTCCATGCAAAGAGCAAACAACAAGTTGCACAAGAACTCACTACTGTAATGGTCCAGGTTACAAAGTGGCTCAGTGACTCATGTTTGCATCTCAATGTGAAAAAAACTGTCTGCATGTTCTTCACAAAGAGGGCAACAGATGCTACTGAGCCAGATGTCTGTGTGTCAAGGGAGAAGCTCCAGGTGGTATCTGATTTTAAGTACCTTGGCATCATACTTGATTCCAACCTCTCTTTTAAAAAGCAGGTGAAAAAGGTCATTCAAATAACCAAATTCAACCTAGCTCATTTCCGATTTATACGAAATTGTTTGACTACAGAGGTAGCAAAACTGTACTTCAAATCTACGATACTCCCCCACTTAACATACTGTTTGACTAGTTGGGCCCAAGGTTGCTTTACAACATTAAAACCCATTCAGTCTGTCTACAAACAGGCTCTCAAAGTGCTTGATAGGAAGCCCAATAGCTATCATCACTGTTACATCCTCAGAAAGCATGAGCTCCTGAGTTGGGAAAATCTTGTGCAATACACCGACGCATGTCTTGTATTCAAGATCCTAAATGGCCTGGCTCCTCCCCCTCCACTCAGTACTTTTGCTAAACAGAAAACCCAAACCTATAGCAGCAGATCCACAAGGTCTGCCATGAGAGGTGACTGTATAGTTCCCTTAAGGAAAAGCACCTTTATTCAATCCGCTTTCTCTGTGAGAGCTTCCCATGTCTGGAATACACTGCCATCAGAAATCATGTGAGAAATTGAGAAAATTGAGAAATCATGTGACTAACCTGAGAAAAAAGAAGAAGAAACTACTCTATGAAACAAAGATAAATGACATAAAGAATGATAGTAAAAAGCTTTGAAAATAAAAAAAGCACTAGAATTAAATTTTGGGGAAAAAAGGCAAACTCACCTCCATCATTCATTGAATCAGATGGCTCATTCATCGTAAAACCAACTGATATTGCCAACCACTTTAATGATTTTGTTCATTGGCAAGATTAGCAAATTTAGGCATGACATGCCAGGGACGACCGCTGGCACTACATATCCAAGTGTATCTGACCAAATTATGAAAGACAAGCATTGGAATTTTGAATTCTGTAAAGTGAGTGTGGAAGAGGTGAAAAAATTATTGTTTTCTATCAACAATGACAAGCCACCGGGGTCTGACAACTTGGATGGAAATTTACTGAGGATAAAAGCGGACGATATTGCCACTCCTATTTGCCCAATTTTTAAGCCTACTAGAAAGCATGTGCCCCCAGGCTTGGAGGGAAGCAAAAGTCATTCCGCTACCTAAGAATAGTAAAGCCCCCTAGTTGACCAATCAGCCTGTTACCAACTTTCAGCATGCTTATAGGGAAGGACATTCAACATGCACAGTACAAATGATTGATGATTGGCTGAGAGAAATTGATGATGAAAAGATTGTGGGGGCTGTTTTGTTAGACTTCAGTGCGGCTTTTGACATTATCGATCATAGTCTGAGGCAGGAAAAACGTATGTGTTATGGCTTTACATCCCCTGCTATATTGTGGATAAAGAGTTACCGGTCTAACAGAACACAGAGGGTGTTCTTTAATGAAAGCCTCTCCAACATAATCCTGGTAGAATCAGGAATTCCCCAGTGCGGCTGTCTAGGCCCCTTCCTTTTTTTCAATCTTTACTAATGACAGTATGTCTATGTATGCAAATGACTCAACACTATACATGTAAGCTACCACAGCGACTGAAATGACTGCACCACTTAACAAAGAGCTGCAATTAGTTTCATAGTGGGAGGCAAGGAATAAGTTAGTCCCAAATATTTCTAAAACTGAAAGCATTGTTTTGGGACAAATCATTCACTAAACCCTAAATCTCAACTAAATCTTGTGATAAATAATGTGGAAATTGAGCAAGTTGAGGTGACTAAACTGCTTGGAGTAACCCAGGAATGTAAACTGTCATGGTTAAAACATATTGATACAACAGTAGCTAAGATGGGAAGAAGTCTGTCCATAATAAAGTGCAGCTCTACCTTCTTAACAGCACTATCAACAAGGCAGGTCCTACAGGCCCTAGTTTTGTCCCACCTGTACTACTGTTCAGTCGTGTGGTCAGGTGCCACAAAAAGGGACTTAGTTCTGAGCATTGGCTCAGAACAGGGCAGCACGGCTGGCCCATGAATGTGCACAGAGAGCTAATATTAATACAATGCATGTCAATCTCTTCTGGCTCAAAGTGGAGGAGAGATTGACTTCATCACTACTTGTATTTATGAGAGGTACTGACATGTTGAATGCACTGAGCTCTCTGTCTAAACTACTGGCACACAGCTTGGACACCCATTCATACCCCACAAGACATGCCACCATCACAGTCCCCAAGTCCAGAACAGACTATGGGAGGCACACAGTACTACATAGAGCCATGACTACATGGAACTCTATTCCACATCAAGTAACTGATGCAAGCAGTAAAATTAGATTTAAAAAACAGATAAAAATACACCTTAGGGAACAGCGGGGACTGTGAATTAACACAAACATAGTCACAGACACATGCATACACACAAACGATAACATACGCACTATACACACATGTACACATGGACTTTGTACTGTAGATATGTGGTAGTGCTGGAGTAGGGGCCTGAGGGCACACAGTGTGTTCTGCCTTGGCAGCAGCTAATGGGGATCCATGATAAATACAAATACAAATACAAATGGTCCGGGGCTGTTTTTCATGCCTGTTTTTCACGCTACAACATGACATTCTAGACGATTCTGTGCTTCTAATTTCGTGGCAACAGTTTGGGGAAGGCCCTTTTCCTGTTTCAACATGACAATGGCCCCCGTGCACAAAGCGAGGTCCATACAGAAAAGGTTTGTCGAGATCGATGTGGAAGAACTTGACTGGCCTGCAAAGATTCCTGACCTCAACTCCATCAAACATGTTTGTGATGAATTGGAACGCCGACTGCGAGCCAGGCCTGATCGCCCAACATCAGTGCCTGACCTCACTAATGCTCTTGTGACTGAATGGAAGCAAGTCCCCGCAGCAATGTTCCAACATCTAGTGGAAAGCCTTCCCAGAAGAGTGGAGGCTGTTATATGAAGCAAAAGGGGACCAACTTCGGTAGGCAAGCTATTTCTCTGCCAGTAATAGGCCTGCCCTGCCTTGACGGTTAGTAAAATATACATCTTCATATACTGCCATTGATAGTATTGATAGTATGCATCACCATACCACTCCTTTATATGGGTGTGAAGACCAGAAAGACATCCACAATAGTGATGTATATGACTGCTACTCCTTTAGGTAGATCTCCTCCACCGGTACTAGACCTATAGTAGGACTATTGTCAAATCAAAATCCATACACATATTTAGCATATTTGATTTTGTAACGTTTTTCTCTCTTCGCCTCCCATCTACTGTCTGTCATCTGGAGCCGTTAGTTGAAAAGATTGAGGCTATTTGAACGACTCCTCTGGGATGTGTGTGTGTGTGTGTGTGTGTGTGTGTGCACATACTCCATTTTTTTATTTTAATTTAACTAGGCAAGTCAGTTAAGAACAAATTCTTATTGACAATGACAAACCTAGGAACAGTACCTGTCAGCAACGGGTGAGGCTGAAATAGCGGACACCCCATTTGAAGGGGTGTCCACATACCGTTGGTGATGTAGTGTACTTTATAACGGTCAAGTTGTAAACCACAACACATCTAAATGAGGAAAAAGAGAGGCCTCAAAAGCATTACATCTGATGTGGATCAGTAGTATGAATATAGTAGTAACACAGCAGTAACCACCAGGTGGCGTATGATCCAAAGAGAAGAGGTGGAAGTACTCTAACAAGGCAGGAGTTGGTCAGGGCTTGGTCAGGGCTTGGCCAGGGCTTGGTCAGGGCTTGGTCAGGGCTTGGTAAGGGCTTGGCCAGGGCTTGGTCAGGGCTTGGCCAGGGCTTGGCCAGGGCTTGGTCAGGGCTTGGTCAGGGCTTGGTCAGGGCTTGGTCAGGGCTTGGCCAGGGCTTGGTCAGGGCTTGGTCAGGGCTTGGTCAGGGTTACAACCAAGGTCATTCTGATTTCCCCAAATTCTACTTTTTTCATATCAGTTTGGCAAAAGACATCCGTAAGACCCATTTCCTTACAGAAATGCAGTTGATTGCAATAATTCACTATGAGTCATGTATACTGGAAGTATAAGACATATATACTGAAAGTATTTAAAAAAAATATATATATATAATATTTAACCTTTATTTAACTAGGCAAGTCAGTTAAAAACAAATTCTTATTTACAATGACTGCCTACCCAGGCCAAACCCTAACCCGGATGACGCTGGACCAATTGTGCACCGCCCTATTGGACTCCCAATCATGGCCGGTTGTGGCGCAGCGGTCAATGGCACTGCATCTCAGTGCTAGAGGCATCACTACAGACGCCCTGGTTTGAATCCAGGCTGTATCACAACCGGCCGTGATTGGGAGTCCCATATTGCGGCGCAAAATTGGCCTAGCGTCTTCCGGGTTTGGCCAGTGTAGGCCGTGATTGTAAATAAGAATTTGTTTTTAACTGACTTGCCAAGTTAAATAAATGTTAAATAAAAAAATACAAGTATGACATACAGTGCATTTGGAAAGTATTCAGACCCATTGACTTTTTCCACATTTTGTTATGTTAGAGCCTTATTCTAAAATTGATAAAACCACCACTACTACCTCTCCACCTGCCCGTTTGACTGAGGCCAATACCTGGAAGTGAGGCTGACCGTGACCCCCAGCTTTTCAATGAAAGCCTTCCGTCGTACACGTGATGTGAATTGGGGGCCACGATATCCTCCGGAAGGCCATAGTGCCAGAAGACCTGCTGGAATAGTGCCTCAGCGACCTGGAGAACGGTAGGGAGACCAGAGAAAGGGATGAAACGGCATGATTGATAATCTGTCCACAACCACCAAAATTGTGATCAGAGGGGAGATCAGTGACGAAATCAATGGACAGATGAGACCAGGGACGCAGAGGCACAGGGAAGGAGTTTACGTGAGTACATACTGAACATGGGTTGACGGTGTGCCACGGCATTTGGATGGTGACCTTTACTATTTGTCCGGGAAGGATAAATGGGCATCGCTGACCTAGGCGGACTGTTGGATGGGTTGGGGTGCTGGCTCGACTTGTGGTAGAGAATCCTCCGCATTTTGGAGTTGACGCCCCTCGGGGAATGTCGAGAGGTTGAAGAACACAGAGGACCTCATCCGTAGCCGTCCCCAGTTCTGCCAGCTAGTCGTGGTGTTGGCGAAGTAGGTGTCCCTGTTCGCTGACCATCTAGGAGATGTCCTGATTAACTGCTGCTTCCATTTGTTGAGGCAATATTCTGTAACGTTGATGCAGGGAGTCAGGTAGTTTAATAATAATGAACGTAGACCTATAAAACAACAAGCGAACAGTTCGAGAAGGAAACATAACAAATACTGCCTGAAGAGTGATGCTAGATAAAGGGGGAGTAATCAGGGTAGTGATGGAGTCCAGGTGTGCGTAATGAGGGTTGCCAGGTGTGCGTAATGAGGGTTGCCAGGTGTGGGTAATGACGGTTGCTAGGTGTGTGAAATGAGGGTTGCCAGGTGTATTTAATGAGGGCTGCCAGGTGTACGTAATGAGGGTTGCCAGGTGTGCGTAATGAGGGTTGCCAGGTGGTGTAATGAGGGTTGCCAGGTGTGCGTAATGAGGTTTGCCAGGTATGCGTAATGATGGTTGCCAGGTGGTGTAATGAGGGTTGCCAGGTGTCCGTAAGGAGGGTTGCTAGGTGTGTGAAATGAGGGTTGCTAGGTGTGTGAAATGAGGGTTGCCAGGTGTGTTAAATGAGGGCTGCCAGGTGTGCGTAATGAGGGTTGCCAGATGTGCGTAATGAGGATTGCCAGGTGTGTTTAATGAGTGCTGCCAGGTGTGCGTAATGAGGGTTGCCAGATGTGCGTAATGAGGGTTGACAGGTGGTGTAATGAGGGTTGCCAGGTTCGTGTAATGAGGGTTGCCAGGTGTGTGTAAATAGGATTGCCATGTGTGTGTAATGAGGGTTGCCAGGTGTGTGTAATGAGGGTTGCCAGGTGTGTGTAATGAGGGTTGTCAGGTGGTGTAATGATGGGTTGCCAGATCCAGTGGTTAATAGTCCGGCGACGTTGAGTGCTGGAGAGGGGGAGCGGGAGTAGACGTGACAGTAGGCCTACAGCATAAAATGTCAGAGCTGGGTTCAAATATTATTTAAAATCTTTCAAATACATTGAGCGTTTGCTTTAGCCTGTCTGGAGGGCCAGATAGGTGGGGTTGGCAATTTTTGGCACTATTTCATTGGTTCCATTGTACCAGGCAAGCTCAATCAAGCACATATATAATATTAGATCTTTCAAATAATAGTTGAACCTAGGTCTGGAACTCACATGCCCTTCAAGAGAGGCATCTCTGCCCTGCTGGATCCTTTTACGTCCAAAAATGGCGTCCCTGTCCCTCTCGGCGCCGGCTCATGTTACTGCCTCTCACTGGCAGTTCCAATTACATCACAACATAGATACCGCTAGGGCCGTTTATTAGCAGGAGTACAGTTGAAGTCGGAAGTTTACATACACCTTAGCAAAATACATTTAAACTCAGTTTTTCACAATGCCTGACATTTAATCAGAGTAAAAATTCCCTGTCTTAGGTCAGTTAGGATCACCACTTTGTTTTAAGAATGTGAAATGTCAGAATAATAGCAGAGAATGATTTATTTCAGCTTTTATTTCTTTCATCACATTCCCAGTGGGTCAGACGTTTATATACACTCAAATAGTATTTGGTAGCATTGCCTTTAAATTGTTTAACTTGGGTCAAACGTTTCAGGTAGCCTTCCACAACCTTCCCACAATAAGTTGGGTGAATTTTGGCCCATTCCTCTTGACAGAGCTGGTGTAACTGAGTCAGGTTTGTAGGCCTCCTTGCTCGCACACACTTTTTCAGTTCTGCCCACACATTTTCTATAGGATTGAGGTCAGGGCTTTGTGTTGGCCACTCCAATACCTTGACTTTGTTGTTCTTAAGCCATTTTGCCACAACTTTGGAAGTATGCTTGGGGTCATTGTCCATTTGGAAGACCCATTTGCGACCAAGCTGTAACTTCCTGACTGATGCCATCTATTTTGTGAAGTGCACCAGTCCCTCTTGCATCAAAGCACCCCCAGAACATGATGCTGCCACCCCCATGCTTCACGGTTGGGATGGTGTTCTTCAGCTTGAAAGCATCCCCCTTTTTCCTCCAAACATAACGATGGTCATTATGGCCAAACAGTTCTATATTTGTTTCATCAGATGAGAGGACATTTCTCCAAAAAGTAAAATCTTTGTCCCCATGTGCAGTTGCAAACCGTAGTCTAGGTTATTTATAGCGGTTTTGGAGCAGTGGCTTCTTCCTTGCTGAGCGGCCTTTCAGGTTATGTCGATATAGGACTCGTTTTACTGTGGATATAAATACTTTAGTACCTGTTTCCTCCAGCATCTTCACAAGGTCCTTTGCTGTCGTTCTGGGATTGATTTGGACTTTTCGCACCAAAGTACGTTCATCTCTAGGAGACAGAATGCGTCTCCTTCCTGAGTGGTATGACGGCTGCGTGGTCCCATGTTGTTTATACTTGCGTACTATTGTTTGTACAGATGAACGTGGTACCTGCAGGCGTTTGGAAATTGCTCCCAAGGATGAACCAGACTTTTTTCCTGAGGTCTTGGCTGATTTCTTTTGATTTTCTCATGATGTCAAGCAAGGAGGCACTGAGTTTGAAGGTAGACCTTGAAATACATCCACAGGTACACCTCCAATTGATTCAAATGATGTAAATTAGCCTATCAGAAGCTTCTAAAGCCCTGACATCAGTTTCTGGAGTTTTCCAAGCTGTTTAAAGGCACAGTCAACTTAGTGTATGTAAACTTCTGACTCACTGGAATTGTGATACAGTGAATTATAAGTGAAATAATCTGTCTGTAAACAACTGTTGGAAAAATTGCTTGTGTCATGCACAAAGTAGATGTCCTCACCGACTTGCCAAAACTAATGTTTGCCAACAAGACATTTGTGGAGTGTTTTAAAAACGAGTTTTAATCAATACAACCTAAGTGTATGTAAACTTCCGACTTCAACTGCAGGTCTCAAGACTTCATCCATGACACGTCACTAAAGTTTGTAAATAATCATTGCAAAAGGATATTAAACATGAACCTTGTACAATCATCCAGAAGTCATGCGATTCTGTTTGTCTACAACGGTAATCAGCCTGGTGATTACAAGGCTAATAAAATGTGGGTCAGGATTGCCAGTATAAAATAGTTAGATACATTTTCTTGTGACAAGAAAGCACACAGGGACACCGAATGACATCTCTTCACCGTTTCAAAGGAGATTGTTTATTTCTTGTAATTCCGCCAACGTTTACAGTAGCAACACCAGGAACATCTCTTCAGAGGCAACACATTGCACATACAATACTCTGTCCTGCTCAATAACAGCACAGTGGTAAACTTAAAAGTAGCTCTCCGCTAGAATAGTAGTAGTCATAGGAGACAACCAAGAATCACTACAACTCACAAGAAGCCAAAACAAAAAACCTCTCGTCTTCACACGACAATGTTACACACCGACACAAACAAAGGACCGACACTATTGAGGAGCCAAAACATAGAGGATGGGTTGGTGTACTGCAGTGAGAGTTAGATGAGGGTTTACACAGCTTGGACCTTAGGTTTCATTGCCGTTCCATCTTCCCCTCCTCTGGACAGGGCAGGGCGAGCGACCTAGCGTGGCTTTTGTGTGTGTGTGGGGAAGGGGGGGGGTTACTGTATGTATGCAGGATGAAATCAAGAAGGCCCAAGGATAGAAGATCTCCTTAGATTGGGTGCCTGAAGTTTTTGCCAGCGAAAACAGCCTTGTCTCCAAGCTCCTCCTCAATCCTATGGAAGGGAAGGAAGTCAGTCAGTTTGAGGTTTCAACACTTGAACCGTTATAACGGCTAAAAGAGGAAGTCATAAAACAGCCTAGTATTATCCTTGATATTTGTACATTTAGACAAGTGATATTTGGGCCAAGTCTAGCTCGTTTAAGTCATATGATATATCTAATGAAGAACATATGACATGGTAGATATCCTAGCGACAGCATTTTATACAGCTGAGTTAAGAGTTTTTTTTAAAACGGAGCTCACCTGAGCAGCTGGTTGTACTTAGCCAGACGCTCAGACCTGCACGGAGCACCAGTCTTGATCTGGAGAAGGAAACACAGCATATCAATTACTGAAGTTCACTGGAACACAGCATACCAAGTTATCAGTACACTCACTGTAGCTCAGGGCAAAACTGACGCTGAACAACTTTGGCAGTTGCATTGAATGTAATAACATGTAGAATATCACTAAAGGACAGAACAAATGTCTATCTGTAGAGGTTTGAGCCAACAACATTGTGGTTTCCAGGCCACACCAGTAGTAATATCTACGTATTGATCTGAAAAAGAGGTGAAGCCTACCTGTCCGGTGCAGAGACCGACAACCAGGTCAGCAATGAAGGTGTCCTCTGTCTCTCCAGAGCGATGGCTGACCATCACTCCCCAGCCGTTTGTCTGGGCCATCTTGCAGCTACACAGGAAACAGGATCAATGTCTGTCTTTGTATAAAGATGCTTGTGATGATGAATCAAATTCCCTTCTTGGGATTAATAAACAACAACAACTACTGCTGCTAGAGCTACTACTGCCACTACTACTACCACCCCTACTACAACTACCACCACTACCCCTACTACTGCCACTACTACTACCACCCCCACTACTACTACCACCCCCACTACTACTACCACCCCCACTACCACCACTACTACTACCACCCCCACTACCACTACTACTACCCCTACTACCACTACTACTACCCCTACTACCACTACTACTACCCCTACTACCACTACTACCACTACTACTACCACCCCCCCTACCACTACCACCCCCACTACCACCACCCCCACTACCACTACTACCACTACTACTACCACCCCCACTACCACCACTACTACCACTACCACCCCCACTACTACCACTACTACTACCCCTACCACTACTACTACCACCCCCACTACCACCACTACTACCACCCCCACTACCACCACTACTACCACCACTACCACCCCCACTACTACTACCACCCCCACTACCACCACTACTACCACCACTACCACCCCCACTACCCCTACCACCACTACCACCCCCACTACCCCTACCACCACTACTACCACCACTACCACCCCCACTACTACCCCTACCACTACTACTACCACCCCCACTACCACTACCACTACCCCTACCACTACTACCACCACTACCACTACTACCACTACCACTACTACCACCACTACCACCCCTACCACTACTACTACCACCCCCACTACCACCACTACTACCACCACTACCACCCCCACTACCCCTACCACCACTACCACCCCCACTACCCCTACCACCACTACTACCACCACTACCACCCCCACTACCCCTACCACCACCACTACTACCCCTACCACTACTACTACCACCCCCACTACCACTACCACTACCCCTACCACTACTACCACCACTACCACCACTACCACCCCCACTACCCCTACCACTACTACTACCACCCCCACTACCACTACTACCCCTACCACTACTACCCCTACCACTACTACTACCACCCCCACTACCACCACCACTACCACTACCACTACCACCCCCACTACTACCACCACTACTACTACCACTACCACTACTACTACCACCCCCACTACCACCACTACCCCTACCACTACTACTACCACCCCCACTACCACCCCCACTACCACTACCACTACCCCTACCACTACCACCACCACTACCACTACCCCTACTACCACCACCACTACCACTACCACTACCACTACTACCACCACTACCACCCCCACTACCCCTACCACTACTACTACCACCCCCACTACCACTACTACCCCTACCACTACTACCCCTACCACTACTACTACCACCCCCACTACCACCACCACTACCACTACTACTACCACCCCCACTACCACCACCACTACCACTACCACTACCACCCCCACTACTACCACCACTACTACTACCACTACCACTACTACTACCACCCCCACTACCACTACTACCCCTACCACTACTACTACCACCCCCACTACCACCCCCACTACCCCTACCACTACCACCACCACTACCACTACCCCTACTACCACCACCACTACCCCTACCACTACTACTACCACCCCCACTACCACTACTACCCCTACCACTACTACCCCTACCACTACTACTACCACCCCCACTACCACCACCACTACCACTACCACTACCACCCCCACTACTACCACCACTACCACTACTACTACCACCCCCACTACCACCACTACCCCTACCACTACTACCACCACCCCCACTACCCCTACCACTACTACTACCACCCCCACTACCACTACTACCCCTACCACTACTACCCCTACCACTACTACTACCACCCCCACTACCACCACCACTACCACTACCACTACCACCCCCACCACCACTACCACTACCACCCCCACCACTACCACCACTACTACTACCACTACCACTACTACTACCACCCCCACTACCACTACTACCCCTACCACTACTACTACCACCCCCACTACCACCCCCACTACCCCTACCACTACCACCACCACTACCACTACCCCTACTACCACCACTACTACCCCTACCACTACTACCATCACCACTACTACCCCTACCACTACTACCCCTACCACTACTACCATCACCCCTACTACCCCTACCACTACTACCCCCACTACTACCACCACTACCACTACCACTACCACTACTACTACCACCCCCACTACCACCACTACCCCTACCACTACTACTACCACCCCCACTACCACTACTACCCCTACCACTACTACCCCTACCACTACCACCCCCACTACCACCACTACTACCACCCCCACTACCACCACTACTACCACCACTACCACCCCCACTACCCCTACCACTACTACTACCACCCCCACTACCACCACTACCACCCCCACTACCCCTACCACTACTACTACTACTACTACTACTACCACTACCCCTACCACTACCACCACTACTATTACCACTACTACCACTACCCCTACCACTACTACCACTACCCCCACTACCCCTACCACTACTACCACTACCCCTACTACCACTACCCCTACCACTACCCCTACTACCACTACCACTACTACCACTACCACTACTACCCCTACTACCACTACCCCCACTACCCCTACCACTACTACTACCACTACCACTACCCCTACTACCACTACCACTACCCCTACTACCACTACCACTACCCCTACCCCTACTACCACTACCCCTACTACCACTACCACTACTACCACTACCCCTACTACCACTACCCCTACTACCACTACCCCTACCACTACTACTACCACTACCACTACCCCTACTACCACTACCACTACCCCTACTACCACTACCCCTACTGCCCCTACTACCACTACCCCTACTACCACTACTACCACTACCACTACTACCACTACCCCTACCACCACTACTACTACTACCACCCCCACTACCACTACTACCCCTACCACTACTACTCCTACCACTACCACCCCCACTACCACTACCACTACCCCTACTACCACTACCCCTACCACTACCACTACTACTACCACTACCACTACCACTACCCCTACTACCACTACCACTACCCCTACTACCACTACCCCTACTACCACTACCCCTACTACCACTACCACTACTACCACTACCACCCCCACTACCACCCCTACCACCCCCACTACCACTACTACCCCTACCACTACTACTCCTACCACTACCACTACCCCTACCACTACTACCCCTACCACTACTACCCCTACCACCACTACTACTACTACCACCCCCACTACCACTACCCCCCCCCCCCCACTACCACTACCCCTACCACTACTACCACCCCCACCACCACTACTACCCCCACTACTACTACTACTACCCCCACTACCACTACTACCACCCCCACTACCACCACTACCACTACCCCTACCACTACTACCACCACTACCACTACCACTACTACTACTACCACCCCCACTACTACCACCCCCACTACCACCACTACTACCACCACTACTACCACCACTACCACCCCGACCACTACTACTACCACCCCCACTACCACCACTACTACCACCACTACCACCCCCACCACCACTACCACCCCCACTACCCCTACCACCACTACTACCACCACTACCACCCCTACTACCCCTACCACTACTACCATCACCCCTACTACCACCACTACTACCCCTACCACTACTACCCCTACCACTACTACCATCACCCCTACTACCACCACCACTACTACCCCTACCACTACTACCATCACCACTACTACCACCACTACTACCATCACCCCTACTACCCCTACCACTACTACCATCACCCCTACTACCCCTACCACTACTACCATCCCCACTACCCCTACCACTACTACTACCAACCCCACTACCACTACTACCCCTACCACTACTACTACCACCCCCACTACCACCACCACTACCACTACCACTACTACTACCACTACCACCCCCACTACCACCCCCACTACTACCCCCCCCCCCTCTACCACTACCACCCCCACTACCACCACTACTACCACTACCACCCCTACTACCCCTACCACTACTACCCCTACCACTACTACCATCACCCCTACTACCATCACCCCTACTACCCCTACCACTACTACCACCACTACTACCCCTACCACTACTACCACCACCCCTACTACCCCTACCACTACTACCACCACCCCTACTACCCCTACCACTACTACCACTACCACTACTACCCCTACCACTACTACCCCTACCACTACTACTACCACCCCCACTACTACCATCACCACTACTACCCCTACCACTACTACCCCTACCACTACCACCCCCACTACCACCCCCACTACCACCACTACTACCACCACTACCACCCCCACTACCCCTACCACTACTACTACCACCCCCACTACCACCACTACCACCCCCACTACCCCTACCACTACTACTACTACTACTACTACTACTACCACTACCCCTACCACTACCACCACTACTATTACCACTACTACCACTACCCCTACCACTACTACCACTACCCCCACTACCCCTACCACTACTACCACTACCCCTACTACCACTACCCCTACCACTACTACTACCACTACCCCTACTACCACTACCACTACCCCTACTACCACTACCACTACTACCACTACCCCTACTACCACTACCCCTACTACCACTACCCCTACCACTACTACTACCACTACCACTACCCCTACTACTACCACTACCACTACCCCTACTACCACTACCACTACCCCTACTACCACTACCCCTACCCCTACTACCACTACCACTACCCCTACTACCACTACCACTACCCCTACTACCACTACCACTACTACCACTACCCCTACTACCACTACCCCTACTACCACTACCCCTACCACTACTACTACCACTACCACTACCCCTACTACCACTACCACTACCCCTACTACCACTACCCCTACTACCCCTACTACCACTACCCCTACTACCACTACCACTACTACCACTACCACTACTACCACTACTACCACTACCACCACTACTACTACTACCACCCCCACTACCACTACTACCCCTACCACTACTACTCCTACCACTACCACCCCCACTACCACTACCACTACCACTACTACTACCACTACCACTACCCCTACTACCACTACCCCTACTACCACTACCCCTACTACCACTACCCCTACTACCACTACCCCTACTACCACTACCACTACTACCACTACCACCCCCACTACCACCCCTACCACCACTACTACTACTACCACCCCCACTACCACTACTACCCCTACCACTACTACCCCTACCACTACCACTACCCCTACCACTACTACCCCTACCACTACTACCCCTACCACCACTACTACTACTACCACCCCCACTACCACTACCCCCCCCCCACTACCACTACCCCTACCACTACTACCACCCCCACCACCACTACTACTACCCCCACTACCACTACTACCACCCCCACTACCACCACTACCACTACCCCTACCACTACTACCACCACTACCACTACCACTACTACTACTACCACCCCCACTACTACCACCCCCACTACCACCACTACCACCCCGACCACTACTACTACCACCCCCACTACCACCACTACTACCACCACTACCACCCCCACTACCCCTACCACCACTACCACCCCCACTACCCCTACCACCACTACTACCACCACTACCACCCCCACTACCCCTACCACTACTACTACCACCCCCACTACCACCACTACTACCCCTACCACTACTACCCCTACCACTACTACCATCACCCCTACTACCACCACCACTACCACTACCACTACCCCTACCACTACCACTACTACCACTACTACCACCACTACCACCCCCACTACCCCTACCACTACTACTACCACCCCCACTACCCCTACCACTACTACTACTACCACCCCCACTACCCCTACCACTACTACTACCAACCCCACTACCACTACTACCCCTACCACTACTACTACCACCCCCACTACCACCACCACTACCACTACCACTACTACTACCACTACCACCCCCACTACCACCCCCACCACTACCACCACCCCCACTACCACTACCACCCCCACTACCACCACTACTACCACTACCACCCCCACTACCCCTACCACTACTACCACTACCACTACTACCCCTACCACTACTACTACCACCCCCACTACCACCACTACTACCCCTACCACTACTACTACCACTACCACCCCCACTACCACCCCTACTACCCCTACCACTACTACCATCACCCCTACTACCCCTACCACTACTACCATCACCACTACTACCCCTACCACTACTACCCCTACCACTACTACCACCACCCCTACTACCCCTACCACTACTACCACCACCCCTACTACCCCTACCACTACTACCATCACCCCTACTACCCCTACCACTACTACCCCTACCACTACTACCCCTACCACTACTACTACCACCCCCACTACTACCACCACTACCACTACCACTACCACCACTACCACCACCACCACCACCACCACCGCCACTACCACCCCCACTACCACCCCCACTACCACCCCCACTACCCCTACCACTACCACCCCCACTACCCCTACCACTACTACTACCAACCCCACTACCACTACTACTACCACCCCCACTACTACCACCACTACCACTACCACCACCACTACTACCACTACCACCACTACCACCCCCACTACTACTACCACCCCCACTACCCCTACCACTACTACTACCAACCCCACTACCACTACTACCCCTACCACTACTACCCCTACCACTACTACCACCACCCCCACTACCACCACCACTACCACTACCACTACTACTACCACTACCACCCCCACTACCACCCCCACTACCCCTACCACTACTACCACTACTACCCCTACCACTACTACCCCTACCACTACTACTACCACCCCCACTACCACCACCACCACCACCACCACCACTACCACTACCACTACTACCACTACCACCACTACCACCCCCACCACTACCCCTACCACTACTACTACCAACCCCACTACCACTACTACCCCTACCACTACTACCCCTACCACTACTACTACCACCCCCACTACCACCACCACTACCACTACCACTACCCCTACTACTACCACTACCACCCCCACTACCACCCCCACTACCCCTACCACTACTACCCCTACCACTACTACCCCTACCACTACTACTACCACCACCACCACCACCACTACCACCCCTACCCCTACTACCACTACCCCTACCACTACCACTACCACCACTACCCCTACCACTACTACCACCACTACCCCTACCACTACTACCACTACCCCTACTACCACTACCCCTACTACCACTACCCCTACTACCACTACTACCACTACCCCTACTACCACTACCACTACCCCTACTACCACTACTACCCCTACTACCACTACCACTACCCCTACTACCACTACTCCTACTACCACTACCACTACTACCACTACCACTACTACTACCACTACTACCACCACTACCCCTACCACTACTACCACTACCCCTACTACCACTACTACCACTACCACTACTACCACCACTACCCCTACCACTACTACCACTACCCCTACTACCACTACCACCCCTACTACCACCCCTACTACCACTACTACCCCTACTACCACTACCACTACCCCTACTACCACTACCCCTACTACCACTACCACTACCCCTACTACCACTACCACTACTACCACTACCCCTACTACCACTACCACTACTACCACCCCCACTACTACCACTACCACTACCACTACTACCACTACCACTACTACCACTACCACTACCACCCCCACTACCACTACTACCACTACTACCCCTACCACCACTACTACTACTACCACCCCCACTACCACTACTACCCCTACCACTACTACTCCTATCACTACCACCCCCACTACCCCTACCACTACTACCCCTACCACCACTACTACTACTACCACCCCCACTACCACTACCCCCCCCCACTACCACTACCCCTACCACTACTACCACCCCCACCACCACTACTACCCCCACTACTACTACTACTACCCCCACTACCACTACTACTACCCCCACTACCACTACTACCACCCCCACTACCACCACTACTACCACTACCACTACCCCTACCACTACCACCCCCACTACCACTACTACCCCTACCACCACTACTACTACTACCACCCCCACTACCACTACTACCCCTACCACTACTACTCCTACCACTACCACCCCCACTACCCCTACCACTACTACCCCTACCACCACTACTACTACTACCACCCCTACTACTACCACTACCCCCCTACCACTACTACCACCCCCACCACCACTACTACCCCCACCACCACCCCCACTACTACTACTACCCCCACTACCACTACTACCACCCCCACTACCACCACTACTACCACTACCACTACCCCTACCACTACCACCCCCACTACCACTACTACCCCTACCACCACTACTACTACTACCACCCCCACTACCACTACTACCCCTACCACTACTACTCCTACCACTACCACCCCCACTACCACTACCCCTACCACTACTACCCCTACCACCACTACTACTACTACCACCCCCACTACCACTACCCCCCCCCCCCCACTACCACTACCCCTACCACTACTACCACCCCCACCACCACTACTACCCCCACTACTACTACTACTACCCCCACTACCACTACTACCACCCCCACTACCACCACTACTACTACTACCACTACCCCTCCACTACTACTACTACCCCTCCACTACTACTCCTACCACTACCACCCCCACTACCACTACCCCTACCACTACTACCCCTACCACCACTACTACTACTACCACCCCCACTACCACTACCCCCCCCCCCACTACCACTACCCCTACCACTACTACCACCCCCACCACCACTACTACCCCCACTACTACTACTACTACCCCCACTACCACTACTACCACCCCCACTACCCCTACTACTACTACTACTACTACCACCCCCATTAATACTACTACTACTACCACCCCCATTAATACTACTACCACTACCACCACTACTACCACTACCCCTACCACCACTACTACTACTACCACCCCCACCACCACTACTACCCCCACTACTACTACCCCCACTACTACTACCCCCACTACTACTACTACCACCCCCACTACCACTACTACCACCCCCACTACCACTACCCCCACTACCACTACCACCCCCACTACCACTACCACCACTACTACCCCTACTACCACCCCTACTACTACTACCACCCCCACTACCACCCCCACTACCACTACCCCTACCACTACTACCACCCCCACTACCACTACTACTACCACCACTACTACTACTACCACTACCACCACCACTACTACCACCCCCACTACCACCCCCACTACCACTACTACCACTACCACTACTACTACCACTACTACCACCACCCCTACCACCACCACTACCACTACTACTACCACTACCACCACTACCGCTACTACCACCACCACCACTATCGCCACTACTACTACCACTATCGCCACTACTACTACCACTACCGCCACTACTACCACTACCACTACTACTACCACCACTACCACCACCACCGCTACTACCACCACCACCACCGCTATCACCACTACTACTACCACTATCACCACTACTACTACCACTATCACCACTACTACTACCACTATCACCACTACTACTACCACTATCACCACTACTACCACTATCACCACTACAGGTTCATTAGCTAGTTCCTACATACAGCTACTGTAGTATGGTTTCACTCATTTTATTCAAGGTATTGTAAAATGTCTACCTAAGAAAACTAGGCCTGGAGTCAAGGAAGATAATACATCACCTTAGTTCCCCTTGTATCTTGTGCATTTTTTCATTATATCTGGTAGTACACTACATTCTATTCTGTGTGAAAAAAAAACACTTGGACTGCCTGCTGTTTCCCTGAGCAAGTCAAAATGGATGCCAGTGGTACAGAGCCAGTTGGTGTCGCTCACTAAATATGAATTGGCCGCCTGTGTGTGGACCAGTACTTACGCCTGCAGGGACTCTGTGACGGAGCCGATCTGGTTGACCTTGAGCAGCAGGCAGTTGCAGGCCTTGTCGGCCACACCCTTGGCGATGCGCTTGGGATTGGTGACGGTCAGATCGTCACCCACCACCTGAATGCTGGTCTCCGCCGTGAACTTGGACCATGCCGCCCAGTCATCCTGGTCGAAGGGATCCTCAATGGACACCACTGTAGAAGACAGAGGAGGATGGTTGTAATGGGTTAGTTGTTAGAGCACGTCGTTGAGGACACTACTGGGGAGAGAAGTGGTAAGCAACTTTAAAGCCTAATTGACTGCAATTAGACATTTGTTGTTCAACGGATTTACCTTCGGTTCCCATACATCAGGGATAACTCTAGCTAGAGAAGTATTACAGTACGTTAAAGATAAACAGAGGCTCTGGCCTCTTTCAGGGGGCGAAAGTCAGTCACTTAGCCTAACAGAAATGGCACCCTATTCCCTAGATAGTGCACTACTATTAACCAGAGCCCTATGGGTAGTAGTGTGCCCTATAGGGAATAGTCTGCCATTTGGGACTGTGACCGGAGTCTTAACAGTATAATGAGGATCAGTGTTTCTCTCAGTAGCAGACCTGGGTAATCCTTCATCTAGAGGTCGTGGTACTGCCGACCCCAGGCAACCTATCCCCCTTGGTGATGGTGGCCATGGTCAAAAGTAGTGCACTATATAGGGAATAGGGCTCTGGTCTAAAGTAGTGCACTATATAGGGAATAGTGTGGAATTTAGGATGCATCACCACCCACCTGGATAATCCTTGACGAAGCTCTTGTAGAGGTCTCCCAGCTGGTCTGGGGTGATGTAACGGCTGGAGTCGTCAGGTGACTTGAAGTCCAGGTCGTATTTCCCGTCCTTGTAGAACTCGGAGGCGGCCACGTCCATGCCGATCACAATCTTGTCGGTGTAGCCGGCTTTGCTAATGGCTTCCTTCAGCAGCTCCAGAGCTGAGAGGAACATAGATAAATTAGAGTTAAGATTCCCTCACGATAAATAATGAGATTTGTTGGGCTTTATATATTTATTCATTCATTCTTAGGCTCCCTGTCTAACTCCTGACCTATATCGAGTGTTCATATGCTGTTTAATATGACATGTAGCCTATTTGAAATGATGTTCGCTTCTTAAATTCACCTTTCCATATTTATTCAAAAACTTTTCATTCAAATCCATATGGTTTGGTTTCAATACTTAAACCAATTGGTAGGTCCATTTAGTCACAAAAATAGATGGGTGTTGGTTAAACTGTGATTTTAATGAATGGAGCAAATTTGGAGCGGGAGTAATAAAAAAAAGTGAGTGTGGAAACGTTTTTTTTTAGCAGAGCGTTAGGAAAGACATGGAGCGGAGCGGAGCGTATGGACCGGAGCGGAGCGTATGCACCGGAGCGGAGCGTATGCACCGGAGCGGAGCGTATGCACCGGAGCGGAGCGTATGAGTGGGATTTCCAACCGCTCAACTCCACTCACATGTGCTGATTGAAATTCACTGAGCTACACTGAGTCGAACAGAGCTACTACAGTGGCTGCCCAGTCTGTACATTATTCAGTATTGGATTGAGGCCTTCATTTAGAAAAATCATCTGTCGCCTCCGGAGTAGCATTCCTAGGCAATGAATAGAAAGCGCCACACCGAGGGGAAGATGGGGGAGAGGAGGCGAAGGAGTCTTAGGTGAAGTACTAGAGGGTTCTAGGAATGTTAAACTCAGTGGACATTCCCTCTCAGCTAAGGCGCAGAAGTGTAAGGAAGTAGTATCACAGCTGATTATCCAACTGTAGTTGACGCCACAGTGGTGCCATACTGCTGGTCATGTGACAACTGTTGCCGTAGAAAAGGACGATACATCTGACTGATTAATGGATTGATTGATTAAGTGACTGACGCTCATCCTCTCTCTCACCTTCTTTGTTCTCCAGGATGTTTGGGGCGAAGCCTCCCTCGTCTCCCACGTTAGTGGCGTCCTGACCGTACTTCTTCTTGATGACGTTCTTCAGGTTGTGGTAGACCTCGGCTCCGATCCTCATGGCCTCCTTGAAGGTGCTGGCTCCTACAGGGAGGATCATGAACTCCTGCATGGCCAGCTTGTTGCCTGCGTGGGAACCTCCGTTGATCACGTTGAAGGCCTTGGACAGAGACAGAGGTTTGAACTGAAGTTTCAAATCAAACTGAATGAAAAAGTTTTCATAGACGACTGAAGAAAGAGCAAAGCAATGTGTACATTATAACGGAGGAGAGCTATGCCTGAGAGAGACGAGACGGGTTACACCTTCAGACCAACATATCGGAGGTAAGCAGCTCAGTGAACCACAGCGACACTGGACTGTATTATCCAGCTCAGCTAAAGTCTAAGCATTAGCTCGGGGAGCTAACGTACAGTTAAAGTCGGAAGTTTACATACACCTTAGCCAAATACATTTAAACTCAGTTTTTCACAATTCCTGACATTTAATCCAAGTAAATATTCCCCGTCTTAGGTCAGTTAGGATCACTACTTTAGTTTAAGAATGTGAAATGTCAGAATAATAGTTGAGAGAATTATTTATTTTAGCTTTTATTTCTTTCATCACATTCCCAGTGGGTCAGAAGATTACATACACTCAATTAGTATTTGGTAGCATTGCCTTTAAATTGTTTAACTTGGGTCAAACGTTTCAGGTAGCCTTCCACAATCTTCCCACAATAAGTTGAGTGAAATTTGCCCCATTCCTCCTGACAGAGCTGGTGTAACTGAGTCAGGATTGTAGGCCACCTTGCTCGCACACGCTTTTTCAGTTCTGCCCACCTATTTTCCATAAGATTGAGGTCAGGGTTTTGTGATGGCCACTCCAATACCTTGACTTTGTTGTCCTTACGCCATTTTGCCACAACTTTGGAAGTATGCTTGTGGTCATTGTCCATTTGGAAGACCCATTTGAGACCAAGCTTTAAATTCCTGACTGATGTCTTGAGATGTTGCTTCAATATATTCACATAATTTTCCTGCCTCATGATGCCATCTATTTTGTGAAGTGCACCAGCCCCTCCTGCAGCAAAGCACCCCCACAACATGATGCTGCCACCCCCGTGCTTCACGGTTGGGATGATGTTCTTCGGCTTGCAAGCATCCCCCTTTTTCCTCCAAACATAACGATGGTCATTATGGCCAAACAGTTCTATTTTTGTTTCATCAGATGAGGACATTTCTCCAAAAAGTACGATCTTTGTCCCCATGTGCAGTTGCAAACCGTAGTCTGGCTTTTTTTTGGCGGTTTTGGAGCAGTGACTTCTTCCTTGCTGAGCAGCCTTTCAGGTTATGTCAATATAGGACTGGTTTTACTGTGGATATAGATACTTTTGTACCCGTTTCCTCCAGCATCTTCACAAGGTCCTTTGCTGTTGTTCTGGGATTGGTTTGCACTTTTCGCACCAAAGTACGTTCATCTCTAGGAGACAGAACGCGTCTCCTTCCTGAGTGGTATGACGGCTGCGTGGTCCCATGTTGTTTATACTTGTGTACTATTGTTTGTACAGATGAACGTGGTACTTGCAGGCGTTTGGAAATTGCTCCCAAGGATGAACCAGACTTTTTTCTGAGGTCTTGGCTGATTTCTTTTGATTTTCTCATGATGTCAAGCAAGGACGCACTGAGTTTGAAGGTAGACCTTGACATACATCCACAGGTACACCTCCAATTGACTCAAATGATGTCAATTAGCCTATCAGGAGCTTCTAAAGCCATGACATAATTTTCTGGAATTTCCCAAGCAGCTTAAAGGCACAGTCAAATTAGTGTATGTAAACTTCTGACCCACTGGAATTGTGATACAGTAAATTATAAGTGAAATAATCTGTCTGTAAACAATTGTTGGAAAAATTATTGTGTCATGCACAAAGTAGATGTCCTAACCGACTTGCCAAAACTATAGTTTGTTAACAAGAAATTTGTGGAGTGGTTGAAAAACGAGTTTTAATGACTCCAACCTAAGTGTACGTAAACTTCTGACTTCAACTGTAAATCAGCTTTAGCTCAGCAGGATAACACAGTGTTGGTCACATAAAGATGACTCACACATTAGTAAACACAAAATGGGACTGGGAGGATGACGATAAACTTAATGGGACTGGGAGGTTGACAGTTAATGGGACTGGGAGGATGACAGTTAATGGGACTGGGAGGATGACGGTTAATGGGACTGGGAGGATGACGGTTAATGGGACTGGGAGGATGACGGTTAATGGGACTGGGAGGATGACGGTTAATGGGACTGGGAGGATGACGGTTAATGGGACTGGGAGGATGACGGTTAATGGGACTGGGAGGATGACGGTTAATGGGACTGGGAGGATGACGATTAATGGGACTGGGAGGATGACGATTAATGGGACTGGGAGGATGACGATTAATGGGACTGGGAGGATGACGATTAATGGGACTGGGAGGATGACGATTAATGGGACTGGGAGGATGACGATTAATGGGACTGGGAGGATGACGATTAATGGGACTGGGAGGATGACGATTAATGGGACTGGGAGGATGACGATTAATGGGACTGGGAGGATGACGATTAATGGGACTGGGAGGATGACGATTAATGGGACTGGGAGGATGACGATTAATGGGACTGGGAGGATGACGATTAATGGGACTGGGAGGATGACGATTAATGGGACTGGGAGGATGACGATTAATGGGACTGGGAGGATGACGATTAATGGGACTGGGAGGATGACGATTAATGGGACTGGGAGGATGACGATTAATGGGACTGGGAGGATGACGATTAATGGGACTGGGAGGATGACGATTAATGGGACTGGGAGGATGACGATAAACTTACGGGGACGGGGAGGATGACATTGGGATTGCCAGCGAGGTCAGCGATGTGACGATAAAGGGGGACGCCTTTCTCAGCAGCACCGGCCTTGCACACAGCCAGGGACACGCCCAGGATGGCGTTGGCACCAAACTTAGCTGAGGGGGGGAACAGAAAACGAAGAGCCCATAAAACAAACAATTTCTGCCTTTTTTCCTCATTTTCCTAAATTGTTGATTTGGGCTGTATTCAAGTTGACTGCTGTTCTTTTTGTTTGCAGAGGGACTACAGAAGGTAACATGACATGTCTGTACCTGCATTGAAGCCTATTACACTGGAATGCACTGCCTTCACTGTACACTCTCAACTCTATGCTAAAATTCCATATACCAACAAAAGGAAAGTAACCTACACTTGTTCTCTGTGCCATCCATGTCCAGCATCAGCTTGTCAACCTTCTCCTGCTCCAGGACGTTGACATTCTGAACAACAGGACAGACACAGAACAACACACCGGTCATTAGAGATATGGGAGGGAACTGACAACAAACAGACAAAAAGGTTAGTTCAAAGTTCAAACAGGTTAGCTCAAAACACCCGTCTCGAAGGACATTTAGGTTCACTAGTACACACAGCATCTTGAGGTGCTACTAGCCAGGTTAGGTAAATTACCTGAGACCTCTGTAGCTCTGGTCACTGAGGTGAGTACAGTGTTGTGTACATACCAATAATAACATCTTACAGATAAGTTCAACAGACCAAGAGGATGTATTGTATCTAGCAAACTCCATGGGGTAAAGAAGAACTCTAAACGGAACTTGAAGTGACGTTTCTTCTCTTACACGCTGACGTCATTGTACTCAGTCAGGATTGTAAATAGCTGCTCTGTGTCATACTGTACATTCTATGCAACACTGACTTGACACTAGCACGACATGCAGAATGTTAGTCAAACAGTAAATGTTCCTACCTGCCGTACAAGTGCAGGTGCAATAGTTTTATTGATATGATCAACAGCTTTTGAGACACCTGCAGAGGGACAAGCAGAGCGTCACGACCCAGGGAGAAGTAGACCATGCAAGAGCAGCAGGCATTACTAGACGATCACAGAGCAAGATCTCGTTAATATTATCTGCTGTGGTGGCAGCAACTAGGCTGGTTAAACAAACATCAAGTGGAATGATCTACTATTGGGATCATGGGGTAATCACAGAAATAGAATGACAATATGGCCGCCGGCCGGTCCACCCATCCCGGGAACGTTGACTTGGAAGAATGTCCCTTCTAGTCATTATATTTTTATGGCCGTAATAACGATTTAGAAAATCTGTGATCGTCTGTGAATGCCTGCCACAGAGGTTAGTTAGTTGTCAAATCACGGCAAACCCACTCGAAAGTCATGCTTTCATCATCAACCAGTTCATTTCTGTGTCATCTCTGTCTTACTCCTGTTGCTCCACCACACTGTGTATTTACCTGGTTACACAGAGCTGGGGCCAAGAACTCATTAATATGTTTAACAGCCCTTTTCACTCCTGACAGAGGAGGAGAGAAGGATGAAGCGTCAGAGAAAGGAATGATGAAGAACGAAGGAAAGAAAGAAAAATGTAATGGAAAAATGGTATAGAGTGAGCTGTGTACTAGCCTGGTCCCAGATCTGTCTGTGCTGTCTTGCCAACTCCTATGGTTATTACCACGCCAACCACAAGAGCTGGCCATACAACACAACGAGATCTAGGACCAGGCTAGAGTACGTGGACATTGGAAATGAAAGCAAACATTGGAAACTAGCTATGTCAACGATACATTCTAAGATTAGTATGTTGCTAAAGTCCCCTTCAAAATACAGTGCCTATAGCCTAGTGAAAAGTCTACACATACCTAGCACAGTCTTCACATTTTATTGCCTTAAAATACTATCTAAAAAGGGATTTGAAACATTTGAAAGTGAAAGAAAGTTATAGAAACATTTCTAAATTAATAAATAAGTAACATGTCTTGATGTCATCACACCCCTGTGTTAATACCTGATGGAAGCACCTTTGGCAGCTATTACAGCTGTAAACCATTTTGAATAAGATTCTACCAAGTAGAAAGAGGAGGAAGGAAAGCTCTACTAAGGTACACAATAGTACATCTTGGTAGATAGAAGGTGCTCTTTTGTAAAAGGGGTAAATTGGTCATCAAAAAGAAAATTGTACTCCCTGACGAAGGACATGCAGCTGAAACACGTCGGTTTTTAAAACCTCGTTTCTATTGAACATGCCATACAAATAAAGGCATTTTAATTAAGTTTAGATTTTTTTTGCAACTTTATAAAAAAGAAAACGCAGAAATACCTTATTTATATAAGTATTCAGACCCTTTGCTATGAGACTAGAAAATTAAGCTCATAATTATTCTTGAGATGTTTCTACAACTTGGAGTCCACCTGTGGTAAATTCAAGTGATTGGACATGATTTGGAAAGGCACACACATGTCTATATAAGGTCCCACAGTTGTCAGAGCAAAAAACCAAGCCATGAGGTAAAATTAATTGTCTGTAGGGTACCAAAAAATGTCTGCGGCATTGAAGGTCCCCAAGAACACAGTGGCCTCCATCATGCTGAAATGGAAGAAGTTTGGAACCACCAAGACTCTTCCTAGAGCTGCCCGTCCGGACAAACTGAGCAATCGGTTGTGAAGGGCCTTGGTCAGGGAGGTGATCAAGAACCCGATGGTCACTCTGACAGAGCTCCAGAGTTCCTCTGTGGAGATGGGAGAACCTTCCAGAAGGACAACCATCTCTGCAGCACTCCACCAATCAGGCCTTTATGGGAGAGCGGCCAGATGGAAGCCACTCCTCAGTAAAAGGCACATAACAGCCCACTTGGAGTTTGCCAAAAGGCACCTAAAGGACTCTCAGACCATGAGAAACAAGATTCTCTGGTCTGATGAAACCAAGATTGAACGCTTTGGCCTGAATACCAAGCGTCACATCTGGATGAAACCTGTCACCATCCCTACGATGAAGCATGGTGGTGGCAGCATCATGCTGTGGGGATGTTTTTCAGTGGCAGGGACTGGGAGACCAGTTACCTTCGGGGGGAAAGATGAACGGAGAAAAGTACAGCGAGATCCTTGATGAAAACCTGCTCCAGAGAACTCAGGACATCTGACTGGGGTGAAGGTTCATCTTCCAACAGGACAACGATCCTAAGCACACAACCAAGACAACACAAGAGTGGCTTCAGGACAAGTCTCTGAATGTCCTTGAGTGGCCCAGCCAGAGCCCGACTTGAACCCGATCGAACTTCTCTGGAGACACCTGAAAATAGCTGTGCAGCGACGCTCCCCATCCAACCTGATAGAGCTTGAGAGGATCTGCAGAGAAACTCCCCAAATACAGGTGTGCCAAGCTTGTAGTGTCATACCCAAGAAGACTCAAGGCTGTAATCTCTGCCAAAGGTGCTTCAACAATGTACTGAGTAAAGAGTTAGAATACTTATGTAAATTTGAAATTTCTGATTTTTATACATTTGCAAAAATGTATAAAAATGTGTTTTTGCTTTGGCATTGGGTATTGTGTGTAGATTGATGAGGGAAAAAACGATTTATAAGGTTGTAACGTAACAAAATGTAGAAAAAGTCAAGGGGTCTGAATACTTTCCAAATGCACTGTATATGAATTGTTTTAATTTTAAGGCAGCAAAATGTGAAGACTGTGCAAGGGGTGTGTAGACCTTCACTATGCACTGTAAATGACTAGTAACTAGCTAGTCCAATCAGAACAGGGAGTGTTACTAGCTAGTCCAAACAGAAGAGGGAGTTGTGCGTACCTTTGCCCAGGTAGCGTGTCTTATCGTTGTCACGGAGCTCCAGAGCTTCATAGATACCAGTAGAGGCACCGCTGGGGACTGCAGCCCTGAACAGACCTGGAGAACACAGAATAAGAGAGGATGTAATGAGTCTAATCAATTTCATCTGAGGAAGAAAGAGAGGATATAATGAGTCTATTTCATCTCTATTTACTGACATACTGTAGGATGAAACCTGAAGAAGACAGAAGTGAACCATGTGGTAGAACATCACAAACTATGTAGTTCTGTCCTTGACCTGTTCTTGTCTATTGATGTTTTGTATTATGTAATTCTGTGTTAAGTTTCATGTTTTGTGTGGAACCCCAGGAAGAGTAGCTGCTGCTTTTGCAACAGCTGATGGGGATCCTAATAAAATACCAAATACCAAATCAGGTCCGGTATCCACAAACTGATCTGAAACCAGGTCCGGTAGCCACAAACTGATCTGAAACCAGGTCCGGTAGCCACAAACTGATCTGAAACCATGTCCGGTATCCACAAACTGATCTGAAACCATGTCCGGTATCCACAAACTGATCTGAAACCATGTCCGGTAGCCACAAACTGATCTGAAACCAGGTCCGGTAGCCACAAACTGATCTGAAACCAGGTCCGGTATCCACAAACTGATCTGAAACCAGGTCCGGTATCCACAAACTGATCTGAAACCAGGTCCGGTATCCACAAACTGATCTGAAACCAGGTCCGGTATCCACAAACTGATCTGAAACCAGGTCCGGTAACCACAAACTGATCTGAAACCAGGTCCGGTATCCACAAACTGATCTGAAACCAGGTCCGGTATCCACAAACTGATCTGAAACTAGGTCCGGTATTCACAAAGTGTTGCAGAGTAATAGTGCTGACCTAGGATCAGTTTTGTCTTTTAAACCATAATGAATGAGAGGGGGGACCTGATCCTAGATCAGCACTCTAATTCTGAGACACTTTGTAAATATGGGCCTAGACTACATTACCGATCCAGTTCCTAACACATTGACTGATCCAGACTACATTACCGATCCAGTTCCTAACACATTGACTGATCCAGACTACATTACCGATCCAGTTCCTAACACATTGACTGATCCAGACTACATTACCGATCCAGTTCCTAACACATTGACTGATACAGACTACATTACCGATCCAGTTCCTAACACATTGACTGATACAGACGATGTCTCCAGGATGCGACTGCTGTCTCAGCCTCAGGCACACACCAAGGGCAGACATTTTGGATTCAACCATGTGAAGAAAGATAGTGGATATGCACATTTGATTCTAACTGCTCATAGGAGACACACAGAGAGATTTAGGCCATAAATTCAGGATTACCAAATCATCTGGAAATGAGACATGGGATGCTTGATATAGCCTAGCACTAAATCCCAATAAACCTACTCTGATTGATTGAGTCTTAGTGACTTGTTTTCAAGTCAACTACAATCAAAACAGCAATACAAAGCATGCAACATATTGCATTTTGGTCACATGCAATCTCCACAGACAAACATTGGCAGTAGAATGGCATTACTGAAGAGCTCAATGACTTTCAACGTGGCACCGTCATAGGATGTCACCCTTCCAACAAGTCAGTTTGCTAAATTTCTGCCCTGCTAGAGCTGCCCTGGTCAACAGTAAGTGCTGTTATTGTGAAGTGGAAATGTCTAGGAGCAACAACGGCTCAGTTGCTAAGTGGTAGGCCACACAAGCTCACAGGACAGGACCGTTGGGTGCTGAAGCGCGTAAAGAATATCTGTCCTCGGTTGCAACACTCACTACCGAGTTCCAAACTGCCTCTGGAAGAAACGTCAGCACAGTAACTGTTCGTTGGGAGCTTCATGAAATGGGTTTCCATGGCCGAGCAGCCGCACACAAGCCTAAGATCACCATGCGCACTGCCAAGCGTCAGCTGGAGTGGTGTAAAGCTTCCGCCATTTACTCTGGAGCAGTGGAAACGCGTTCTCTGGAGTGATGAATCACACTTCACTATCTGGCAGATGGACGGACGCACGAATCTGGGTTTGGCGGATGCCAGGAGAACGCTACCTGCCCCAATGCATAGTGCCAACTGTTTGGTAGAGGAGGAATAATGGTCTGGTGCTGTTTTTTATGGTTCGGGCCCCTTAGTTCCAGTGAAGGGAAATCTTAACGCTACAGCATACAATGACATGTTAAAGTTGAAAGCACAGAATCATCTATGGCAACAGTTTGGGGAAGGCCCTTTCCTGTTCCAGCATAACAATACCCCCGTGCACAAAGCATACAGAAACGGTTTGTTGAGATCGGTGTGGAAGAACTTGAATGGCCTACACAGAGCCCTGACCTCAACCCCATCGAACACATTTTGGGATGAATTGGAACGCCGAATTCACCCTTTAACCGAGAATAATACTGCAGTAAGTTCATCTTTTGAACTCGTAGGTATCTTTTTATATCATAGGCCTACATTCCGTTAGATACCTTTGTCTACCTACTAATAGCCAAATATGGCTTTTTTTGTTGTTGTTGTTGTTGTTAGAAAACCCATCAATCAGAGGGTGTGAAAGTCACTTTCACCCCAGAGGATTCCTACTGGATCTGAAAATAGAAACGGAAACAAAAGACGATATAGAGAAAGTAATTCAAGCCCCTTTATGTTATATATCAGAGACACGTTACATCTGGTTGCCCTTCTGCTCCAACAATACCCTTTTTATACAGCAGCAGACAACACAAATTGTGCATCCCAAATGCCACCCTATTTCCTATTCCCTATTCCCTAATCCCTAGATCAGTGTTTCCCAACTCTGATCTAGGCACTCGAGTACCACCAATAGTACATCTTTATTTTTGTGGCCATGGACAAGTACACCTGATTCTACTTGTCAACGAAATCATCAAATCCTTGACAAGTAGAATCAGGTGTTTTTGTCTGGGGGCTACAACAAAAATGTGAACAGTCGGGGGTACTGGAGTTGGACTGTTCGGGGGTACTGGAGTTGGACTGTTCGGGGGTACTGGAGTTGGACTGTTCGGGGGTACTGGAGTTGGACTGTTCGGGGGTACTGGAGTTGGACTGTTCGGGGGTACTGGAGTTGGACTGTTCGGGGGTACTGGAGTTGGACTGTTAGGGGGTACTGGAGTTGGACTGTTAGGGGGTACTGGAGTTGGACTGTTAGGGGGTACTGGAGTTGGACTGTTAGGGGGTACTGGAGTTGGACTGTTAGGGGGTACTGGAGTTGGACTGTTAGGGGGTACTGGAGTTGGACTGTTAGGGGGTACTGGAGTTGGACTGTTAGGGGGTACTGGAGTTGGACTGTTAGGGGGTACTGGAGTTGGACTGTTAGGGGGTACTGGAGTTGGACTGTTAGGGGGTACTGGAGTTGGACTGTTAGGGGGTACTGGAGTTGGACTGTTAGGGGGTACTGGAGTTGGACTGTTAGGGGGTACTGGAGTTGGACTGTTAGGGGGTACTGGAGTTGGACTGTTAGGGGGTACTGGAGTTGGACTGTTAGGGGGTACTGGAGTTGGACTGTTAGGGGGTACTGGAGTTGGACTGTTAGGGGGTACTGGAGTTGGACTGTTAGGGGGTACTGGAGTTGGACTGTTAGGGGGTACTGGAGTTGGACTGTTAGGGGGTACTGGAGTTGGACTGTTAGGGGGTACTGGAGTTGGACTGTTAGGGGGTACTGGAGTTGGACTGTTAGGGGGTACTGGAGTTGGACTGTTAGGGGGTACTGGAGTTGGACTGTTAGGGGGTACTGGAGTTGGACTGTTAGGGGGTACTGGAGTTGGACTGTTAGGGGGTACTGGAGTTGGACTGTTAGGGGGTACTGGAGTTGGACTGTTAGGGGGTACTGGAGTTGGACTGTTAGGGGGTACTGGAGTTGGACTGTTAGGGGGTACTGGAGTTGGACTGTTAGGGGGTACTGGAGTTGGACTGTTAGGGGGTACTGGAGTTGGACTGTTAGGGGTACTGGAGTTGGACTGTTAGGGGGTACTGGAGTTGGACTGTTAGGGGGTACTGGAGTTGGACTGTTAGGGGGTACTGGAGTTGGACTGTTAGGGGGTACTGGAGTTGGACTGTTAGGGGGTACTGGAGTTGGACTGTTAGGGGGTACTGGAGTTGGACTGTTAGGGGGTACTGGAGTTGGACTGTTAGGGGGTACTGGAGTTGGACTGTTAGGGGGTACTGGAGTTGGACTGTTAGGGGGTACTGGAGTTGGACTGTTAGGGGGTACTGGAGTTGGACTGTTAGGGGGTACTGGAGTTGGACTGTTAGGGGGTACTGGAGTTGGACTGTTAGGGGGTACTGGAGTTGGACTGTTAGGGGGTACTGGAGTTGGACTGTTAGGGGGTACTGGAGTTGGACTGTTAGGGGGTACTGGAGTTGGACTGTTAGGGGGTACTGGAGTTGGACTGTTAGGGGGTACTGGAGTTGGACTGTTAGGGGGTACTGGAGTTGGACTGTTAGGGGGTACTGGAGTTGGACTGTTAGGGGGTACTGGAGTTGGACTGTTAGGGGGTACTGGAGTTGGACTGTTAGGGGGTACTGGAGTTGGACTGTTAGGGGGTACTGGAGTTGGACTGTTAGGGGGTACTGGAGTTGGACTGTTAGGGGGTACTGGAGTTGGACTGTTAGGGGTTGGACTGTTAGGGGGTACTGGAGTTGGACTGTTAGGGGGTACTGGAGTTGGACTGTTAGGGGGTACTGGAGTTGGACTGTTAGGGGGTACTGGAGTTGGACTGTTAGGGGGTACTGGAGTTGGACTGTTAGGGGGTACTGGAGTTGGACTGTTAGGGGGTACTGGAGTTGGACTGTTAGGGGGTACTGGAGTTGGACTGTTAGGGGGTACTGGAGTTGGACTGTTAGGGGGTACTGGAGTTGGACTGTTAGGGGGTACTGGAGTTGGACTGTTAGGGGGTACTGGAGGACTGGAGTTGGACTGTTAGGGGGTACTGGAGGACTGGAGTTGGACTGTTAGGGGGTACTGGAGGACTGGAGTTGGACTGTTAGGGGTACTGGAGGACTGGAGTTGGACTGTTAGGGGTACTGGAGGACTGGAGTTGGACTGTTAGGGGTACTGGAGGACTGGAGTTGGACTGTTAGGGGTACTGGAGGACTGGAGTTGGACTGTTAGGGGTACTGGAGGACTGGAGTTGGACTGTTAGGGGTACTGGAGGACTGGAGTTGGACTGTTAGGGGTACTGGAGGACTGGAGTTGGACTGTTAGGGGTACTGGAGGACTGGAGTTGGACTGTTAGGGGTACTGGAGGACTGGAGTTGGACTGTTAGGGGTACTGGAGGACTGGAGTTGGACTGTTAGGGGTACTGGAGGACTGGAGTTGGACTGTTAGGGGTACTGGAGGACTGGAGTTGGACTGTTAGGGGTACTGGAGGACTGGAGTTGGACTGTTAGGGGTACTGGAGGACTGGAGTTGGACTGTTAGGGGTACTGGAGGACTGGAGTTGGACTGTTAGGGGTACTGGAGGACTGGAGTTGGACTGTTAGGGGTACTGGAGAACTGGAGTTGGACTGTTAGGGGTACTGGAGAACTGGAGTTGGACTGTTAGGGGTACTGGAGAACTGGAGTTGGACTGTTAGGGGTACTGGAGAACTGGAGTTGGACTGTTAGGGGTACTGGAGAACTGGAGTTGGACTGTTAGGGGTACTGGAGGACTGGAGTTGGACTGTTAGGGGTACTGGAGAACTGGAGTTGGACTGTTAGGGGTACTGGAGGACTGGAGTTGGACTGTTACGGGTACTGGAGGACTGGAGTTGGACTCAGGGTGATGATGTCCCATAGGGATTTTCTAGAATCTCTATGTCCCTAGTTGTAAAACGTGTGATAGCACTGCAGCAATGGCAGCTTCCTCTGTGTTATTACTCTTTCATTCATCCCTCCCATTCACTTTTCCCCCATGGATTTGACCCTATCACAAAACATGTCAGTATACAGGTGTTGACCTTTCCATCACTTATAATGTGGAATGTTCCGGAATGAATGTTACTTATTGCTCACGTATACCCTTTAAATCATCCAGTATATAATTGGAAAGCTTGGGTTCACAGCTATCCATCAAGCACATCTTCAGGAATGTTCAGATAAAACACAACTTTGACCTTCGACCTCTAGGATACATATCGTAATTACCTGTATAAATTGCTTTAAAAAAAGGAAACCCTGATAGATTTTAAACGTTGTTTTACAAGTGGTTCTGAAAGGTCATGACATCACCTTTCAAATAATATATAATATAAATCAACTTTGAAAGCACCAGCTATAACTATTGTTTATAGATAGCCCAACTGACACTAGAATGATGGAACTTTAGTCATAGAATTCAACTTTACAGTACTGTGTGTGTGTCAAATGGTTCCCCTTTTCACTACATAGTACACTACTTTTGACCAGGGATCATAGGGGTACACTTAAAGTAATCGTGCTAAAGTAGTGGCATTTGGGAAACAGCCTGGTTTGGGTTTTCTGTTTTCCAGCGGTGACAGATTGGAAATGGAGGGATAGAACTTGATGATAGTCTCCTAAACGACTTCCTCACAATGAAGAACGTAATAAAATACTTGACATTACAGGATTTAATTCAGCTTCTTGCCTTCACCTGATTTTATATCTTTGGGTGTGATAAGAAGTATTTTGCTGTGTGTACTCCCTAGTTTAATGATTAACTCTTAACAGATAGTAAATGAAACTATTTATTTAAATATTTATCTGAGTAAATGTGCTCTATGTCTATTCCAGTGTCGATGTGCAAATGGAAACATACATAGCGGCACTGATTTCTCAACATCTCTGAAAGAGAACCACAAAATAACCACCGTTGGCTACATTGTTTCAGCAACAGATTGCAGCATTTCATATTCTGTACACCCTAGTACTAACTGGCAGTCAGCAACTGGTAGTTGGCCACACTGCATACCATCGAATGGCAAGCAAACAATAGTGAACTGTCTTCACCTATTAAAAATGGTAGAGAAAGGTGTGGCAGAGTATTTCAGTAGTGAGAAAACACTATTATATAAGCTGCACCTTGACTTCCTTTCCTCTCCCCCAGACTCACTCACTGCCATTTCTAAATGTCACTCTGTGTGCTACAAATACATGTTGAAACGTGTCACTCTGATCTTAAAGGGATAGCGCGAGATTTTGACAATCAAGCAATTTTTCTACTCACCTCGAGTCAAAATGAACCATTTGTATGTCTCTGCATACAGTTTGAAGAAGTGGAAGGTCGTTTTGCGAGCCATTGCTAACTAGCGTTAGCACAATGACTGAAAGTATATGGGAACAGCTAGCAGTCATTGCGCTAACGTTAGTTGACAACTTCCTTCAAACTGCACGCAGAGACATTAAAATAGTATCCATGAATTCATCTGACTCTGGGTAAGTAGAAAAAGGGCTTAATTGCTCAAATCTCAGCACTATCCCATTCAAATGTTCTGCTGCTAAATGACTACAGGGGAAACACTGATTCTACTGCATGTGTCTCAGTATGACCAACATTTACCAGAAGGAACCATTACAGTAACATAGAAGAGCTGTCCAAGCAGTGTACCATTACAGTAACATAGAAGAGCTGTCCAAGCAGTGTACCATTACAGTAACATAGAAGAGCTGTCCAAGCAGTGAACCATTACAGTAACATAGAAGAGCTGGCCAAGCAGTGTACCATTACAGTAACATAGAAGAGCTGTCCAAGCAGTGTACCATTACAGTAACATAGTAGAGCTGTCCAAGCAGTGTACCATTACAGTAACATAGAAGAGCTGTCCAAGCAGTGTACCATTACAGTAACATAGAAGAGCTGGCCAAGCAGTGTACCATTACAGTAACATAGAAGAGCTGTCCAAGCAGTGTACCATTACAGTAACATAGAAGAGCTGTCCAAGCAGTGTACCATTACAGTAACATAGAAGAGCTGGCCAAGCAGTGAACCATTACAGTAACATAGTAGAGCTGTCCAAGCAGTGTACCATTACAGTAACATAGAAGAGCTGTCCAAGCAGTGTACCATTACAGTAACATAGAAGAGCTGTCCAAGCAGTGTACCATTACAGTAACATAGTAGAGCTGTCCAAACAGTGTACCATTACAGTAACATAGAAGAGCTGTCCAAGCAGTGTACCATTACAGTAACATAGAAGAGCTGTCCAAGCAGTGTACCATTACAGTAACATAGTAGAGCTGTCCAAGCAGTGTACCATTACAGACAGTAGCTATTTTCACTCCCCCAAAACGATCTGATCTGCTAGCTCTCTCTAGTAGGTTGTAGGATGTACAGTAGGCTACCCTTACCATGGAGCTAACTCACTCTGCCAGTACGAGGGACTAGCCTGGAGCTAACTCACTCTGCCAGTAGGAGAGGGACTAGCCTGGAGCTAACTCACTCTGCCAGTAGGAGGGGGACTAGCCTGGAGCTAACTCACTCTGCCAGTAGGAGGGGGACTAGCCTGGAGCTAACTCACTCTGCCAGTAGGAGGGGGACTAGCCTGGAGCTAACTCACTCTGCCAGTAGGAGAGGGACTAGCCTGGAGCTAACTCACTCTGCCAGTAGGAGAGGGACTAGCCTGGAGCTAACTCACTCTGCCAGTAGGAGAGGGACTAGCCTGGAGCTAACTCACTCTGCCAGTAGGAGAGGGACTAGCCTGGAGCTAACTCACTCTGCCAGTAGGAGAGGGACTAGCCTGGAGCTAACTCACTCTGCCAGATGGAGAGGGACTAGCCTGGAGCTAACTCACTCTGCCAGATGGAGAGGGACTAGCCTGGAGCTAACTCACTCTGCCAGATGGAGAGGGACTAGCCTGGAGCTAACTCACTCTGCCAGTAGGAGAGGGACTAGCCTGGAGCTAACTCACTCTGCCAGTAGGAGAGGGACTAGCCTGGAGCTAACTCACTCTGCCAGTAGGAGAGGGACTAGCCTGGAGCTAACTCACTCTGCCAGTAGGAGAGGGACTAGCCTGGAGCTAACTCACTCTGCCAGTAGGAGGGGGACTAGCCTGGAGCTAACTCACTCTGCCAGTAGGAGAGGGACTAGCCTGGAGCTAACTCACTCTGCCAGTAGGAGAGGGACTAGCCTGGAGCTAACTCACTCTGCCAGATGGAGAGGGACTAGCCTGGAGCTAACTCACTCTGCCAGATGGAGAGGGACTAGCCTGGAGCTAACTCACTCTGCCAGATGGAGAGGGACTAGCCTGGAGCTAACTCACTCTGCCAGTAGGAGAGGGACTAGCCTGGAGCTAACTCACTCTGCCAGTAGGAGGGGGACTAGCCTGGAGCTAACTCACTCTGCCAGTAGGAGAGGGACTAGCCTGGAGCTAACTCACTCTGCCAGTAGGAGAGGGACTAGCCTGGAGCTAACTCACTCTGCCAGTAGGAGAGGGACTAGCCTGGAGCTAACTCACTCTGCCAGTAGGAGGGGGACTAGCCTGGAGCTAACTCACTCTGCCTGGAGCTAAAACTATTGGTGTTATGTCATGTCTTGTTAATTGTTGTATTTTGAATAGAATTGATTTGAATTAGCATGTGGGAACACAGAGAAACAGACAGGCCAAGAGCTGGAATACCTAAAATACCTATTGATTAACACTATTGATTAACACTATTGATTAACATAGCAGAGCTATGATGAACATATTTGTTTCCACATTGCAATGATATTTGTGATTGGAACCTCTGCATTGCAGTCCACTTTATTCCAATAAGGCAGTACATGTCTTGTCAACAACAAGCTATTGTTAACCAAAGCAGTTGTTGACCTTTCCATCACTTATAATGTGGAATGTTCCGGAATTAATGTTACTTCTTCCAATTCCAAGATCTAATAAGTATTTTTATACTTTAAATTCATGGAGATACAGTACATTTAGAAAGTACTACAACCTTATTACGTTACAACCTTATTCTAAAATGGATAAAATAAAATAATTGTTCTCATCAATCTACACACAATACCCCATAATGACAAAGCTGAAATATCATATTTACATAAGTATTCAGACCCTTTACTCAGTACTTTGTTGAAGCACCTTTGGCAGCAATCGGTGGGAGAAGGGCCTTGGCCAGGGAGGTCCCTCTGACAGAGTTCCAGAGTTCCTCTGTGGAGATGGGAGAACCTTCCAGAAGGACAACCATCTCTGCAGCACTCCACCAATCAGGTGTTTATGGTAGAGTGGCCAGATGGAAGACACTCCTCAGTTAAAGGCACATGACAGCCTGCTAGGAGTTTACCAAAAGGCACCTAAAGGACTCTCAGACCATGAGAAACAAGATTCTCTGGTCTGATGAAACCAAGATTGAACTCTTTGGCCTGAATGCCAAGTGTCACATCTGGAGGAAACCTGGCACCATCCCTACGGTCAAACATGGTGGTGGCATCATCATGCTGTGGGGATGTTTTTCATTGGCAGGGAAAAGATAAACAGAGCAAAGTACAGAGAGATCCTTGATGAAAATCTGCTCCAGAGCGCTCAGAACATCTGACTGGGGCGAAGGTTCCCCTTCCAACAGGACAACGGCCCTAAGTACAAAGCCAAGACAATGCAGGAGTGGCTTCGGGACAAGTCTCTGAATGTCCTTGAGTGGCCCTGCCAGAGCCCGGACTTGAACCCGATCGAACATCTCTGGAGAGACCTGAAAATAGCTGTGCAGCGATGCTCCCCATCCAACCTGACAGAGCTTGAGAGGATCTGCAGAGAAGAATGGGAGAAACTCCCCAAATACAGGTGTGCCAAGCTTGTAGCGTCATACCCAAGAAGACTCGAGACTGCAATCGCTTTTTGCAAACATTTCAAAAAATCTGTTTTTGCTTTGTCATTATGGGCTATTGTGTGTAGATTGTTGAGGGGGAAAAAACAATTGAATCAATTTTAGAATAAGGCTGTAACGTAACAAACTGTGGAAAAAGTCAAGGGGTCTGAATACTTTCAGAATGCACTGTATAAACAACATGAACATTAAAGGAGTGGGCCAAGGAAACAATCCTCCTCCTCCTCCTCCTCCACTTCCGCCCTCCCCTGCACGACACAATGAGCAGTATCACAGTGAGTTGGCACTTTATCAGAGCACTAAATCAGAGTACTTTATCAGAACACTTTATCAGAACACTAAATCAGAGTACTTTATCAGAACACTAAATCAGAGTACTTTATCAGAACACTAAATCAGAGTACTTTATCAGAACACTAAATCAGAACACTAAATCAGAACACTTTATCAGAACACTTTATCAGAGTACTAAATCAGAGTACTAAATCAGAGTACTAAATCAGAGCATATCAGGGCACTTTCAGGGCACTTTCAGGGCACTTTCAGAGCACTTTCAGGGCACTTTCAGGGCACTTTCAGGGCACTTTCAGAGCACTTTATCAGAGCACTTTATCAGAGCACTTTATCAGAGCACTTTATCAGAGCACTTTATCAGAGCACTTTATCAGAGCACTTTATCAGAGCACTTTATCAGAGCCAGACCAGTGCTGCCTGCAAGGGACATTACATGTTTGATTCATTAGCTCATGGGGCACTTAGCTCTGCTAGGTGTTATTCACCGTAAGCTGACGGACTGCTGCCCCACTTTAAAATGTATTCATCACTCTAAAGTGATCAATTCATGAAACCATTAAACAAAACAAAAGAATTAGCAAATCTGACACAGTACAGATAGTAGTGTTGCTAAATATATCCTAGATAAGGTGCTCAAACTGTTCAAACTGCCCCATTAGAGAGAACTGTGGTATGGACAACATTCACGCCACATGACTTAATAATGTAAAGTAAAAGTCCCAAAAATTATTCGGGCAAAGGCAGCGTCTGCAAGGCATGCACCCAAAGTCGAACACAAACCCTTGAGAGAACAAAATGTACAGATAGCCCTGCTCCAGTATAATCTCTTACCTTTCTTGGTGTACAGGTCGACCTCCACGGTGGGGTTTCCACGGGAGTCGAAAATCTCACGAGCGTGAATCTTCAGGATCGACATGGTTCTGGAACTACACAGGAGAGGAGAGAGATGAGAGAAAGAGGGTGGGAGAGAGAGAGAGATGAGAGAAAGAGGGTGGGAGAGAGAGAGAGAGGAGAGAAAGAGGGTGGGAGAGAGAGAGGAGAGAAAGAGGGTGGAGAGAGAGAGAGGAGAGAAAGAGGGTGGAGAGAGAGAGGAGAGAAAGAGGGTGGAGAGAGAGAGGAGAGAAAGAGGGTGGAGAGAGAGAGGAGAGAAAGAGGGTGGAGAGAGAGAGGAGAGAAAGAGGGTGGAGAGAGAGAGGAGAGAAAGAGGGTGGAGAGAGAGAGGAGAGAAAGAGGGTAGAGAGAGAGGAGAGAAAGAGGGTGGAGAGAGAGAGGAGAGAAAGAGGGTAGAGAGAGAGAGGAGAGAAAGAGGGTGGGAGAGAGAGAGGAGAGAAAGAGGGTGGAGAGAGAGAGAGGAGAGAGAGAAAGAGGGTGGAGAGAGAGAGAGGAGAGAGAGAAAGAGGGTGGAGAGAGAGAGAGGAGAGAGAGAAAGAGGGTGGAGAGAGAGAGAGGAGAGAAAGAGGGTGGAGAGAGAGAGAGGAGAGAAAGAGGGTGGAGAGAGAGAGGAGAGAAAGAGGGTGGAGAGAGAGAGGAGAGAAAGAGGGTGGAGAGAGAGAGGAGAGAAAGAGGGTGGAGAGAGAGAGGAGAGAAAGAGGGTGGAGAGAGAGAGGAGAGAAAGAGGGTGGAGAGAGAGAGGAGAGAAAGAGGGTGGAGAGAGAGAGGAGAGAAAGAGGGTGGAGAGAGAGAGGAGAGAAAGAGGGTGGAGAGAGAGAGGAGAGAAAGAGGGTAGAGAGAGAGGAGAGAAAGAGGGTGGAGAGAGAGAGGAGAGAAAGAGGGTGGAGAGAGAGAGGAGAGAAAGAGGGTGGAGAGAGAGAGGAGAGAAAGAGAGTGGAAGAGAGAGGAGAGAAAGAGAGTGGAAGAGAGAGGAGAGAAAGAGGGTGGAAGAGAGAGGAGAGAGAGGAGAGAAAGTAAGAAAGAGGATGTTAGCTCTAAAATGGCCGCCACCTCACTCTCTCCCCATTTAACCAGTGGATAAAGTTACTATTAGAAGTTATAACATCAGAATTATCAACAGTGAAAATGAATGGTGCTAGTCAACGAACAATTGAGGCCTGGATAAATATACTTGACTCTAAAGAACAATCTCAGCTGAAGCCCCACATATACAAACCAGTTATACTGATATATATATATATATCTATATATATATATATATATATATATATATATATATATACATATATATATATATATATATATATATCTATATGTTTTCTTTCCTTTCAGTCCCACAGGGAAGGGGTGTGGTTCTCTGGTCGTCGTGGGGAGAGCGGGGGAGGATGTAAAGGGAGACACAGGGGATTGATGGGTGGGGTTGGGGGGGCTGATAATCAGTGTGTGTGCATCTATCAGTTCCACATACATGTCAGTAAATACACACAACAAGTAGGTCACATGGGGGAGAGGCGTTGTGCCGTGAGGTGTTGCTTTATCTGTTTTTTAAAAAACAACAGTTTTGCTGTTCACTTGCGCTAATTGAAATGAAAGGTAGTTGATTGTCTGGTGGAGTAAGTGTGTGTGTGTGTGTGTGTGTCCTGCTTTGTTAAAACACAATGTTTCTTATAAAAACTAGAATTGATGCAGTCAGTCTCTTCGCAACTCTTAGCCAAGAGGGGCTGGCGTGCATAGTATTGATATTAGCCCTCTGATTACAATGAAGAGCAAAACGTGGAGCCCTGTTCTGGGAACACACAGTATGACACCTGACAGGGAACATACAGTATGACACCTGACAGGGAACATACAGTATGACACCTGACAGGGAACATACAGTATGACACCTGACAGGGAACATACAGTATGACACCTGACAGGGAACACACAGTATGACACCTGACAGGGAACACACAGTATGACACCTGACAGGGAACATACAGTATGACACCTGACAGGGAACATACAGTATGACACCTGACAGGGAACACACAGTATGACACCTGACAGGGAACACACAGTATGACACCTGACAGGGAACACACAGTATGACACCTGACAGGGAACACACAGTATGACACCTGACAGGGAACACACAGTATGACACCTGACAGGGAACACACAGTATGACACCTGACAGGGAACATACAGTATGACACCTGACAGGGAACATACAGTATGACACCTGACAGGGAACACACAGTATAACACCTTACAGGGAACATACAGTATGAGGCCTTACAGGGAACATACAGCCTCACAGTACAACGTTTTGGTTCAAAGTAATTTCTCACTCTACAGTATACATTTACTGCATTGCTAATGTCCTGTCTAGTGGGTGTACTTGTACATCAAGCTGTCTCACTACAGAAACAGGAGGCTCTTGACAAAAACATTGGTGGAACAAACAACATATAGTGCATTCTGAAAGTATTCAGGCCCCTTCACTTTTCCCACATTTTGTTACGTTACAGCCTTATTCTAAAATGGATTAGATTAAATGTTTTCCTCGTCAATCTATACAAATACCCCATAATGGCAAAGCAAAAACAGGTTTTAAGAAATGTTTGCAAATGTATTATAAATTAAAAACAGAAAAACTTTATTCACGTAAGTATTCAGACCATTTGCAACTAGACTCTTAATTGAGCTCAGGTGCATCCTGTTTCCATTGATCATTCTTGAGATGTTTCTACAAATAGATTAGAGTCCACCTGTGGTAAATTCAATTGATTGGACATGATTTGGAAAGGCACACACCTGTCTATATAAGGTCCCACAGTTGACAGTGCATGTCAGAGCAAAAACCAAGCCATGAGTTTGAAGGAATTGTCCGTAGAGCCCCGAGACATGATTGTGTGGCACAGATCTGGTGAAGGGTACCAAACTATTTCTGCAGCATTGAAGGTCCCCAAGAACACAGTGGCCTCCATCATTCTTAAATGGAAGAAGTTTGGAACCACCAAGACTCTTCCTAGAGCTGACCGCCGGGCCAAACTGAGCAATCGGGAGAGAAGGGCCTTGGTCAGGGAGGTGACCAAGAACCCGATGGTCAATCTGACAGAGCTCCAGAGTTCCTCTGTGAAGATGCGAGAACCTTCCAGAAGGACAACCATCTCTGCAGCACTCCACCAACCAGGCATTTATGGTAGAGTGGGCAGACGGAAGCCACTCCTCAGTAAAAGGCACATGACAGCCCGCTTGGAGTTTGCCAAAAGGAACCTAAAGGAGTCCCAGACCATGAGGAACAAGATTCTCTGGTCTGATGAAATCAAGATTGAACTCTTCGGCCTGAATGCCAAGCATCATGTCTGGAGGAAACCTGGCACCATTCCTAATGTGAAGCATGGTGGTGGCAGCATCATGCTGTGGGAATGTTTTTCAGCAGCAGGGACTGGGAGACTAGTCAAGATCAAGGGAAAGATGAACGGAGCAATGTACAGAGAGATCCTTGATGAAAACCTGCTCCAGAGTGCTCAGGACCAGACTAGGGCGAAGTTTCACCTTCCAACAGAACAACAACCCTAAGCAACCAGACAAGACAACGCAGGAGTGGCTTCAGGACAAGTCTCTGAATGTCCTTGAGTGGCCCAGCCAGAGCCCGATTGAACATCTCTGGAGAGACCTGAAAATAGCTGTGCAGTTTGGCCCAGCGGCCAGGTCTAGGAGGAGTCTTGGTGGTTTCCATCCAACCTGACAGAGCTTGAGAGGATCTGCAGAGAAGAATGGGAGAAACTCCCCAAATACAGGTGTACCAAGCTTGTATCATCATAACCCAAGAAGACTCGAGGCTGTAATTGCTGCCATAGGTGCTTCAACAAAGTACTGAGTAAAGAGTCTGAATACTTATGTAAATGTAACAAAAACAAAAAGTCAAGGGGTCTAAATACTTTCCGAATGCGCTGTACATGTACCTCAGTGGTTGTGTCTTCTTAACCCTGGCTTGTGAGCTTACTTACTTTACCTTATACATGCACTGTGATGTAGCCTAGTCCGGAGCATTTCTCTTGTCTATTAGCAGCCCAGCTATCTCTTCACATTCCAAGTCTCAAGTGTGAGGAAAGAGAGATTTTAGACCAGACAGAGGCTCTATATTCAGCTTCCCAAATGCCAACTCTATAAAAACTAGTGCCCTATATAGGGAATGGGGCACCATTTGGAACACAGCCAAGGCCCTGGTTGCCCCTGGAGCAGGGTTCCCCAACCTAGCGGCCCGAGGGACGAATTTGGCCTGCGATGTGGTTTTATTTGGCCGCCGCAAATTTTTCAGAATTTTCATTCTTGGACATGAAAAGACTATAAAAACACCAGGAAATCAGCTCCAAGTGATATTAATTTTGTTCCCAAGTATTCCCACGCATAATAGAGAGACACGTGATAGTATACAAATGTAAGCAAGGTTTGAAATGATCAAATATTATATCTGTTTGGGCTTCTTGCAGTCAATTTTACTGTCTACAAATGATTTGTAATTATGTTCCGGCCCCCTGACCATCCGCTCAAGAAAAATCGGCCCGCGGCTGAATCTAGTTGATGAACCCTGCACTAGAGTGACTGGACTATGTCCCCCAATACAGAACATAGCGTATAGATCTGTTTTTATCTGTATTTGCCTGGACTTTCAGTTCATCTACCCCCACTGTTATAAATGCATGAATGAACCCCATGTTCCAGCCCCAGCCACTAAAGCCCGACAGACAGACACTCCACCAACCAACCCCTGCTGGACCAATGGAAAATACTCTGGCCTTAAATGTCCATAGTGTGGAAACTTGCCACTGGCTACAAATGACAGAAAGGGAGGGCAGAGGGGCAACTGTCAGCCCGCATTAACAGACGCATGCATACAGAGACACGACTCTGCTCTCTATAGCACAGTAATGTTTAGCCTACAGTCGGACCACACAGCACCTAAAGTCACCTGACATTTAAGGAAACAAAACATATAGCTGTTATTACTACCACAGGATTAACACATTAGTTATGCTTTTTCCGTCTGCCTTGTCTGATAGGCTCCTAAATGGCTTTCTCACAATGAAATAAATTATAAAAGGGACTTGACATTCCAGGATTAAATTCAGCTTCTTGCCTTCACCTGTTTTTCATTATCTCTGAGTGGGTATGACAAGGAGGTTAAATTATCTCTAACAGGTGGGGCTCCCGAGGCGCTCCCGAGTGGCGCAGCGGTCTTAGGCACTGCATCTCTGTGATACAGGCGTCACTACAGACCCTGGTTCGATTCCAGGCTGTATCACAACCGGCTGTGATTGGGAGTCCCATAGGGGCAGCGTACAATTGGCCCAGCGTCGTCCGGGGTTTGGCCGGGGTAGGACGCCATTGTAAAACATAATTTGACTTGCCCAGTTAAATAAAAGGTTAAATAAAATCAATAAAGATAGTAAATGAAACTATTTATCTAAGTAAACGTGCTCTATGTCTATTCCATTGTCGATGTGCAAATGGTAACATAGCAGCATTGATTTCTCAACATCTCTGAAAGAGAACCACAAAATAACCACAGTTGGCTACATTGTTTCAGCAACAGATTGCTACATTCTGTAGCTACACCCTCCCACATCTAGTACTAACTTGGCCACACTGCATACCAGTGAACGGCAAGCAAACAATAGTGAACTGTCAACATCTATCAAAATGGTACAGAAAGGTGTGGCAGAGTATTTCAGTCGTGAGAAAACACTGTTATCTAGCTATGTGATCGCAACTTGACTCCCTTTCCTCTCCCCCAGACTCACACACTGCTGTATCTAAATGAGTAACATGTCGCCAGCTGACGGGAGAGTTTAAAATAGACTAGCTACCAAGCTTCAAGACATGGCCAGGCAACATCATGTCATGAATAGCATTCCAAAAACTGAAAGCTCTGATGAAAACACAAAAGACTAAAGATATAGACCACTGAGAGAACTCGGCATTTTCGGTGATGATGATGATGATGATGATGAAGAGGGCATGTCATCAGATGTCATCTACAATGTCATCAGACAAATAGTCTAAAAGTAGCGGATATTTTATCAAATTTGAGACAAGAAGCAATTATAGTCATTACTAAGTAAACTAATTCCGCAAAATAATAAATACAATATACGTTTTCATCTTACCTTTATCAGGCCTAACCGTGTGCAAGGGTAGTGTTCTCTCTCGTTCAGTCGACAGAGAAGGCGCTCGTGACAGTCCACGGGGCTGATAAGTGGACAGAATCCAGGAAGTGATTTCCACCTCGCTATCTGATTGGCTAGGATAGACTCACGCGGCATGAGAGTGCGAGACATACTGCACGTTCTCCAGCGGAATCACGACTACGACTACGCCTTGGGGGAAAAAAACATGTGGTGTCTTTTAAACCTTAGCGTCACCCCCCAAAACGTAAGGGATATCACGCATAAAAAAACTAAATGCAGCAGAAATGTAATAGGCTACAAATTGTTGAAATGATCCAACATGAGTGGGCACGGAGAGGGTGACGTAACGATGCAGGAAACTGACGCAGAGTTGAGTACGTGCAGAATATCAGCTGCACGTACTCATATCTCCTCTGCGACAACACAGATTTTCAAGAGACACATCAGCTTTTTTTTGTCACATTCCCCAGCTTGCATCTCATGTTTCAGTGTCTTTATGTCTCAAACTCTGTAGGGGATGCACATTTGTTTCACCGGGTTGAAATGCAGGCCTGCTATATGTCATTTCTCATTTATCCTCCCCGATGTAATGGGATTTTTTATTTATGTATTATGTAACAGGATATTGAATCTAGTACCACTTTGCTTATTACACACCAGGCTCTACCGAGTATTGCCATCTACCGTGTAAAGCCATCTACCGTGTAAAGCCATCTACCGTGTATTGCCATCTACCGTGTATTGCCATCTACCGTGTATTGCCATCTACCGTGTATTGCCATCTACCGTGTATTGCCATCTACCGTGTATTGCCATCTACCGTGTAAAGCCATCTACCGTGTATTGCCATCTACCGTGTAAAGCCATCTACCGAGTATTGCCATCTACCGTGTAAAGCCATCTACCGTGTATTGCCATCTACCGTGTAAAGCCATCTACCGTGTAAAGCCATCTACCGTGTATTGCCATCTACCGTGTATTGCCATCTACCGTGTGTGTATTGCCATCTACCGTGTAAAGCCATCTACCGTGTATTGCCATCTACCGTGTGTGTATTGCCATCTACCGTGTAAAGCCATCTACCGTGTGTGTATTGCCATCTACCGTGTATTGCCATCTACCGTGTGTGTATTGCCATCTACCGTGTAAAGCCATCTACCGTGTAAAGCCATCTACCGTGTATTGCCATCTACCGTGTATTGCCATCTACCGTGTGTGTATTGCCATCTACCGTGTAAAGCCATCTACCGTGTATTGCCATCTACCGTGTATTGCCATCTACCGTGTATTGCCATTCCTTCCAAAGGTGTGTACTCCAGTCCCATAAAGACCACTGTTGAAAATGTTCCAGAATAGCCTACATTTTTAAATTATACTTTCACTTTAAGAAAAAAATTCCCATGCAAAGTATTATCTGGTCTTGTCCATGCATGATGTACCAATTCAATTATCATCCAACAAGAGGCCTATAGTAACAGTTTAGAGATTGGCCCTCCATTTCTAAAAAGGAATATCCTGGAGAATGAATAATCTTGTGCTAAATGAATCACACACTAAATCAAACCAACTCGGACTAAATTGCTCTCTGGTGCATGGAGTGGGCGTTTCACTGGCAGTGTTTCATCTTAACTGATGTTAGAGGAAGGGCCATTTTAGAGAGAAGGGCCATTTTAGAGAGAAGGGGTCATGTTAGAGGAAGGGCCATTTTAGAGAGAAGGGGTCATGTTAGAGGAAGGGCCATTTTAGAGAGAAGGGCCATGTTAGAGGAAGGGCCATTTTAGAGAGAAGGGGCCATGTTAGAGAGAGGGGCCATTTTAGAGAGAAGGGGTCATGTTAGAGGAAGGGCCATTTTAGAGAGGAAGGGCCATGTTAGAGAAAGGGCCATGGTAGAGAGAAAAGGCCATGTTAGAGAGAAAGGGCCATGTTAGAGAGAAAGGGCCATGTTAGAGAGAAGGGGTCATGTTAGAGGAAGGGCCATTTTAGAGAGAAGGGCCATTTTAGAGAGAAGGGGTCATGTTAGAGGAAGGGCCATTTTAGAGAGAAGGGCCATGTTAGAGAGGAAGGGGCCATGTTAGAGGAAGGGCCATTTTAGAGAGAAGGGGCCATGTTAGAGAGAAGGGCCATTTTAGAGAGAAGGGGTCATGTTAGAAAGGAGGGGCCATGTTAGAGAGGAAGGGCCATGTTAGAAAGGAGGGGCCATGTTAGAGAGGAGTGGCCATGCTAGAGAGGAGGGGCCATGTTAAAGAGGAGGGGCCATGTTAGAGAGGAGTGGCCATGTTAGAGAGGAGGGGCCATGTTAGAGAGGAGGGGCCATGTTAAAAAGGAGGGTCCATGTTAGAAAGGAGGGGCCATGTTAGAGAGGAGGGACCATGTTAGAGAGGAGTGGCCATGTTAGAGAGGAGGGGCCATGTTAAAGAGGAGGGGCCATGTTAGAGAGGAGTGGCCATGTTAGAGAGGAGGGGCCATGTTAGAGAGGAGGGGCCATGTTAGAAAGGAGGGTCCATGTTAGAAAGGAGGGGCCATGTTAGAGAGGAGGGGCCATGTTAAAAAGGAGGGTCCATGTTAGAGAGGAGGGGCCATGTTAGAGAGGAGGGGCCATGTTAAAGAGGAGGGGCCATGTTAGAGAGGAGGGGCCATGTTAGAGAGGAGGGGCCATGTTAGAGAGTAGTGGCCATGTTAGAGAGGAGGGGCCATGTTAGAGAGGAGGGGCCATGTTAGAAAGGAGGGTCCATGTTAGAAAGGAGGGGCCATGTTAGAGAGGAGGGGCCATGTTAGAGAGGAGGGGCCATGTTAGAGAGGAGGGGCCATGTTAGAGAGGAGGGGCCATGTTAAAGAGGAGGGGCCATGTTAGAGAGGAGGGGCCATGTTAGAGAGGAGGGGCCATGTTAGAGAGTAGTGGCCATGTTAGAAAGGAGGGGCCATGTTAGAGAGGAGGGGCCATGTTAGAGAGGAGGGGCCATGTTAGAGAGGAGGGGCCATGTTAGAGAGGAGGGGCCATGTTAAAGAGGAGGGGCCATGTTAGAGAGGAGTGGCCATGTTAGAGAGGAGGGGCCATGTTAGAGAGGAGGGGCCATGTTAGAGAGGAGGGGCCATGTTAGAGAGGAGGGGCCATGTTAGAGAGGAGGGGCCATGTTAGAGAGGAAGGGCCATGTTAGAAAGGAGGGTCCATGTTAGAAAGGAGGGGCCATGTTAGAGAGGAGGGGCCATGTTAGAGAGGAGGGGCCATGTTAGAGAGGAGGGGCCATGTTAGAGAGGAAGGGCCATGTTAGAAAGGAGGGTCCATGTTAGAAAGGAGGGGCCATGTTAGAGAGGAGGGGCCATGTTAGAGAGGAGGGGCCATGTTAGAGAGGAGGGGCCATGTTAAAGAGGAGGGGCCATGTTAGAGAGGAGTGGCCATGTTAGAGAGGAGGGGCCATGTTAGAGAGGAGGGGCTATGTTAAAGAGGAGTGGCCATGTTAGAGAGGAGTGGCCATGTTAGAGAGGAGGTGCCATGTTAGAGAGGAGGGGCCATGTTAGAGAGGAGGGGCCATGTTAGAGAGGAAGGGCGGATTTTTTAAAATGTATTTGACCTATATTTAACCAGGTAGGCCAGTTGAGAACAAGTTCTCATTTACAACTGCGAGTAGTACAACGAAATGTAGTAGGATTAGGGAGGTAAGGCAATAAATAGGCCATAGTGGCGAAATAATTACAATTTAGCAATGTAACACTGGAGTGATAGATGCGCAGAAGATGAATGTGCAAGTAGAGATACTGGGGTGCAAAGAAGCAAAAAAGAAATAACAATATGGGGAGGAGGAATTTGGTTGGGCTATTTACAGAGGGTGTCAGATTTTCCCTAGGAGAGGTGGGTGTGGAGTCAGGCGCAGGAGAGTAAGAATTTCGAGAAGGCGTTTTATTACAAGTCCATCAACAGAACAGGCACTGGACCACAACAGCAGCCACTAGAACACGGAGGAACACACTCCTCTGAGTAAACTAACGTGCGGGAATGCAGTCCCGTTAAAACACCTGTTTAACAGACCAAAACAAAACGCAACCCAAACCAACGACAGATACACAAACAATCCCGCACAAAACCTAGCGGGTAGGGCGAGATTAAATACCCCACTGATTAACCTAATCTGGACACAGGTGAACACAAGACAGACAAAACCAAACGAAAAAGAAAAGGGATCGGTGGCAGCTAGTAGACCGGCGACGACGACCGCCGAGCGCCACCCGAACAGGGAGAGGAGCCACCTTCGGTGGAGTCGTGACAGATGGGCTGTGTACAGGTGCAATGATTGGTAAGCTGCTCTGACAGCTGATGCTTAAAGTTAGTGAGGGACGTATAAGGAAAGGCGGCCAAAGGACGAATTGCCTTTGGGGGTGACCAGTGAAATATACCTGCTGGAGCGCGTGCTACGGGTGGGTGCTGCTATGGTGACCAGTGAGCTGAGATAAGGCGGGGCTTTACCTAGAAAAGACTTATAGATGACCTGGAGCCAGTTGGTTTGGCGACGAATATGAAGTGAGGGCCAGCCAACGAGAGCATACAGGTCGCAGTGGTGGGTAGTATATGGGGCTTTGGTGACAAAACGGATGACACTGTGTTGGAGGCTATTTTGTAAATTACATCACCGAAGTCAAGGATCGGTAGGATAGTCAGTTTTACGAGGGTATGTTTGGCAGCATGAGTGAAGGAGGCTTAGTTGCGAAATAGGAAGCTGATTCTAGATTTAATTTTGGATTGGAGATGCTTAATGTGAGTCTGGAAGGAGAGTTTACAGTCTAACCAGACACCTAGGTATTTGTAATTGTCCACATATTCTAAGTCAGAACCGTCCAGAGTAGTGATGCTGGACGGGCGGGCAGATGCAGGCAGCGATCGGTTGAAGAGCATGCATTTAGTTTTACTTGCATTTAAGAGCAGTTGGAGGCCACGGAAGGAGAGTTTTATGTCATTGAAGCTCGTCTGGAGGCTTGTTAACACAGTGTCCAAAGAAGGGCCAGAAGTATACAGAATGGTGTCGTCTGCGTAGAGGTGGATCAGAGAATCACCAGCAGCAAGAGCGACATCATTGATGTATACAGAGAAAAGAGTCGGCCCATGAATTGAACCCTGTGGCACCCCCATAGAGACTGCCAGAGGTCCGGACAACAGGCCCTCCGATTTGACACACTGAACTCTATCGGAGAAGTAGTTGGTGAACCAGGCGAGGCAGTCATTTGAGAAACCAAGGTTGTTGAGTCTGCAGATAACAATGCGGTGATTGCCAGAGTCGAAAGCCTTGGCCAGGTCGATGAATACGGCTGCACAGTAATGTCTTTTATCGATGGCGGTTATGATATCGTTTAGGACCTTGAGCGTGGCTGAGGTGTACCCGTGACCAGCTCAGAAACCAGATTGCATAGCGGAGAAGGTACGGTGGGATTCGAAATGGTCAGTGATCTGTTTGTTAACTTGGCTTTCGAAGACTTTAGAAAGGCAGGGTAGGATAGATATAGGTCTGTAACAGTTTGGGTCTAGAGTGTCTCCCCCTTTGAAGAGGGGGATGACCGCGGCAGCTTTCCAATCTTTAGGGATCTCAAACGATCTCAGACGAAAGAGAGGTTGAACAGGCTAGTAATAGGGGTTGCAACAAGAGGAAGGGCCAATGCGCAGGGGTCTAAGGCACTGCCTCTCTGTGCTAGAGGCATCACTACAGACACCCTGGTTCGAATACAGGCTGTATCACAACTGGCAGTGATTAAGAGTCCCATAGGGCGGCGCACAATTGGCCCAGCGTCGTCTGGGTTTGGCCGGTGTAGGCCGTCATTGTAAATAAGAATTTGTTCTTAACTGACTTGCCTAGTTAAATAAAATAAAAAGGTTAGAGATTGGGGCCATGCTAGAGAGGAACGGCAATGTTAAAGAGATTGGGGTCATGTTAAAGAGATTGGGGCAATGTTAAAGAGATTGGGGTCATGTTAAAGAGATTGGGGCCTTGTTAAAGAGATTGGGGTCATGTTAAAGAGATTGGGGCCATGTTAAAGAGATTGGGGTCATGTTAAAGAGATTGGGGTCATGTTAAAGAGATTGGGGCCATGTTAAAGAGATTGGGGTCATGTTAAAGAGATTGGGGCCTTGTTAAAGAGATTGGGGTCATGTTAAAGAGATTGGGGCCATGCTAGAGAGGAAGGGCCATGTTAAAGAGATTGGAGCCTTGCTAAAGCATTCCTTTCATCCTATCTCTTCGCCTCCTTCTCAACTGTATTGGAGGACAAGGTCCAAGGTCCCGACCATCAGGACCTTCTTCTCCAATGGGTTTTTGTGAACGAGGCGAGGAGAGAGGGTGCAAGGAATTGAGAAAGATGAATGGAGATAGAGCTAGTGCTGTGATGCAGCCTACTACTGTCATGCAGCTAGGCAGACCTGAACCAAAAGGCCATTCTAGAGTATGATGAGCATCCATCCTCCACGAGGAGGCTTGATTACCAACGATGACGAGACGGCCTACAAGGAGGAGGTGAGGGCTCTGGGAGTGTGGTGCTTTGAAAACAACCTCTCACTAAATGTCAACAAAACAAAGGAGATAATCGTGGACTTCAGGAAACAGCAGAGGGTGCGACCCCCTATCCACATCGATGGGACCGCAGTGGAGAAGGTGGAAAGCTTCAAGTTCCTTGTCGTACACATCACTGACAAACTGAAATGGACCACCCACACAGACAGTGTGGTGAAGAAGGCGCAACAGAGCCTCTTCAACCTCAGGAGGCTAAAGAAATTTGGCTTGTCACCTAAAACCATCACAAACTTTTACAGATGCACAATTGAAAGCATCCTGTCGGGCTGTATCACCGCCTGGTACGGCAACTGCACCACCCGCAACCGCAAGGCTCTCTAGTGGGTGGTGCGGTCTGCCCAACGCGTCACCGGGGTCAAACTACCTGTCCTCCAGGACACCTACAGCACCCGATGTCACAGGAAGGCCAAAAAGATCATCAAGGACATCAACCACCTGTGCCACATCCTGTTCACCCCACTATCATCCAGAAGGCGAGGTCAGTAAAGGTGCAGCAAAGCTGGGACCGAGAGACTGAAAAACAGCTTCTATCTCAAGGCCATCAGACTGTTAAACAGCACTAGCACATTAGATGCTGCTACCGTGAGGCATAGATCAGAAATCACTGGCCACTTTAAGGAATGGAACACTTAATGTTTATATATCTGGCATTACTTATCTCATATGTATATCCTGTATTCTATACTATTCTACTGTATCTTAGTCCGTTCCGGTCTGACGTCGCTCGTCCATATGTATATAGTCTTAATTCATTCCTACTTAGATTTGTGTGTATTGGGTATATGTCGTGTAATTTGTTAGATATTACTTGTTAGATATTACTGCACTGTCGGAGCTAGAAGCACAAGCATTTCACTACACCCGCAATAACATCTGCTAATCACGTGTATGTGAACCAATACCATTTGATTTGATTTGATTTGACGACCGACTGTTTGCTGCAGTGACTTTGAGACCAATAGAGCCACAACGCCGCCATCTGCTGTCAGCTCCCTGCTATTGAAAATAGCAAGTCATAAAGTGAAAGTGAGGGGAAGTGTTGCTGTTGAACATAGTAGCAGCAGGATCTCATATCAAGTGGGCACCACCGTGGGGTTAAAGATTTAAAGTTCTCGCTATGGCAACACATATACTAAAGCTTTAGGTCCCACTGGTCCTGCCGGGCCAGCTATAGACAGAATACAACGTCCGTTTCTCACAGAAGTTGACAATGAAGAATTTATTATATTCTATTTCTATTTTATTGTCCGCTGGTTTTGGTTGGCTACAGTCAGGTAAGCCTGGCTAGGACACGTCCATGGTCTTCCTAAATAGTTACAGCGCCTTACCTCATCTTTAAACCAGTGTCTCTCCACTTCCTGTTTCTACAGTTTATAAACAAAAAGGCTGTTATGTAATCTATAGCTACCCTGTCAGAGTGTGGATGAGCCATAAAGTCCATGCCTCTCATGTCTATAGTGTTTTAGATAGACAGCATAATAAAGAACATGTGTTTTATGTCGTGATCTCAATACTTATCAATCCCATTTCAAGACTTCCTGGTCTAGATAAGAGTATTGAATCCTGGGTAAATGTACAACTTTGCTCTTTTTTTTTTGTATCTGAGAAATGTATTTAGAATGTAAACCAGTCAGGGTTTAGGACACAGGGTTTAGGACACAGGGTTTAGGACACAGCACTATTACAACAACCACTACAGTCAGGGTTTAGGACACAGGGTTTAGGACACAGCACTATTACAACACCCACTACAGTCAGGGTTTAGGACACAGGGTTTAGGACACAGGGTTTAGGACACAGCACTATTACAACATCCACTACAGTCAGGGTTTAGGACACAGGGTTTAGGACACAGGGTTTAGGACACAGGGTTTAGGACACAGAGTTTAGGACACAGGGTTTAGGACACAGGGTTTAGGACACATGGTTTAGGACACAGCACTATTACAACATCCACTACAGTCAGAGTTTAGGACACAGGGTTTAGGACACAGAGTTTAGGACACAGCACTATTACAACAACCACTACAGTCAGGGTTTAGAACACAGGGTTTAGGACACAGCACTATTACAACACCCACTACAGTCAGGGTTTAGGACACAGTACTATTACAACAACCACTACAGTCAGGGTTTAGGACACAGGGTTTAGGACACAGCACTATTACAACATCCACTACAGTCAGGGTTTAGAACACAGGGTTTAGAACACAGGGTTTAGGACACAGCACTATTACAACATCCACTACAGTCAGGGTTTAGGACACAGAGTTTAGGACACAGCACTATTACAACACCCACTACAGTCAGGGTTTAGGACACAGAGTTTAGGACACAGGGTTTAGGACACAGCACTATTACAACATCCACTACAGTCAGGGTTTAGAACACAGGGTTTAGAACACAGGGTTTAGGACACAGGGTTTAGGACACAGGGTTTAGGACACAGGGTTTAGAACACAGGGTTTAGGACACAGGGTTTAGGACACAGCACTATTACAACATCCACTACAGTCAGGGTTTAGGACACAGGGTTTAGAACACAGGGTTTAGGACACAGAGTTTAGGACACAGGGTTTAGGACACAGCACTATTACAACAACCACTACAGTCAGGGTTTAGTACACAGGGTTTAGGACACAGTACTATTACAACAACCACTACAGTCAGGGTTTAGGACACAGGGTTTAGGACACAGGGTTTAGGACACAGGGTTTAGGACACAGCACTATTACAACATCCACTACAGTCAGGGTTTAGGACACAGAGTTTAGGACACAGGGTTTAGGACACAGTACTATTACAACATCCACTACAGTCAGGGTTTAGAACACAGGGTTTAGTACACAGAGTTTAGGACACAGTACTATTACAACATCCACTACAGTCAGGGTTTAGAACACAGAGTTTAGGACACAGGGTTTAGGACACAGTACTATTACAACATCCACTACAGTCAGGGTTTAGGACACAGAGTTTAGGACACAGGGTTTAGGACACAGTACTATTACAACATCCACTACAGTCAGGGTTTAGAACACAGGGTTTAGGACACAGGGTTTAGGACACAGGGTTTAGGACACAGGGTTTAGGACACAGGGTTTAGAACACAGGGTTTAGGACACAGGGTTTAGGACACAGCACTATTACAACATCCACTACAGTCAGGGTTTAGAACACAGGGTTTAGGACACAGGGTTTAGGACACAGGGTTTAGGACACAGGGTTTAGGACACAGGGTTTAGGACACAGGGTTTAGAACACAGGGTTTAGGACACAGAGTTTAGGACACAGGGTTTAGAACACAGTACTATTACAACATCCACTACAGTCAGGGTTTAGGACACAGGGTTTAGGACACAGCACTATTACAACAATCACTACAGTTACTTTAAGACATGAAGGTCAGTCAATATGGAACATTTCAAGAACTTTGAAAGTTTCTTCAAGTACAGTCGAAAAAACCATCAAACGCTATGATGAAAATGGCTCTCATGAGGACCGCCATAGGAAAGGAAGACACCTCTGCTTCAGAGGATAAGTTCATTAGAGTTAACTGCACCTCACATTGCAGCCCAAATAAATGCTTCACAGAGTTCAAGTAACAGACACATCTCAACATCAACTGTTCAGAGGAGGCTGCTATGAATCAGGCTTTCATGGTCGAATTACTGCAAAGAAATCACTACTAAAGGACACCAATAATAAGAAGAGACTTGCTTGGGCCAAAAAACATGAGCAATGGACATTAGACCGGTGGAAATCTGTCCTGTGGTCTGATGAGTTTAAATGTGAGATTTTTGGTTCCAGCCGCCATGTCTTTGTGAGACGCAGAGAACGTGAACGGATGATCTCCGCATGTGTGGTTCCCAAGTGAAGCATGGAGGAGGAGGTGTGATGGTGTGCTGGTGCTTTGCTGGTGACACTGTCTGTGATTTATTTTGAATTCAAGGCTCTCTTAACCAGCATGGCTACTACAGCATTCTGCAGCGATATGCCATCCCATCTGGATTGCGTTTAGTGGGACTATCATTTGTTTTTAAACCGGACAATGACCCAACACACCTCCAGGCTGTGTAAGGGCTATTTGACCAATAAGGAGAGTGATGGAGTGCTGCATCAGATGACCTGGCCTCCACAATTACTCGACCTCAACCCAATTGAGATGGTTTGGGATGAGTTGGACCGCAGAGTGAAGGAAAAGCAGCCAACAATTGCTCAGCATATGTGTGAACTCCTTCAAGACTGTTGGAAAAGCATTCCAGGTGAATCTGGTTGAGAGAATTCCAAGAGTGCGCAAAGCTGTCATAAAGGCAAAGGGTGGCTTCTTTAAAGAATATATATATTTTGATTTATTTAACACTTTTTTGGTTACTACATGATTCCATATGTGTTATTTCATAGTTTTGATGTCTCCACTATTATTCTACAATGTAGAAAATAGTAAAAATACAGAAAAACCCTTTAATGAGTAGGTGTGTTCAAACTTTTGACTGGTACTGTATATAAAGTGTAATATTGGGATGCAAACGCAAAATTGAATACATTTAAACTCTATATCTGACATGGTACAGGTGTCTTCTTTTATTAAGCCCATAAACATGTGTGTGAGGTGTCTACTCTGGCTTCAAAGTAGATTTGTTTAAGAAATGCTATGTGTGACCCTGATTTAGCCCACTGCAGTAAAAGGTTGGGGAGCCATTAGGTCTCAACTTGGTGCTCCGGTATCGCTTGCCATGCAGTAGCAGAAAGAACAGTCTATGACTTGAGTCTTTGACAATTTTTAGGTCCCTCCTCTGACACCGCCTGGCATAGAGATCCTGGATGGCATGAAGCTCGGCCCCAGTGACGTACGCACTACCCTGTGTAGCATCTTGCGATCGGAATGCCGAGCATTTGCCATACCAGTCAGGATGCTCTCGATGGTGCAGCTGTAGAACTTTCTGAGGATTTGAGGTCCCATGCCAAATCTTGTTGTGCCCTCTTCACGACTGTCTTGGTGTGTTTGGACCATGATAGGTCCTTAGTTATCTGGACACCAATGAATTTGATGCGCTCGACTCGCTCCAGCCCCTTCGATGTGAATGGGGGCGTACTCAGCCCTCCTTTTCCTGTAGTCCACAATCAACTCCCTTTTTTGTCTCCCAGTGTTTGTTGGAAAGCAGACTGAGGCAGGTTTTCTTCTAGGATTTTGCCTCTGCTTAGCTCTATTCTGTTACTTTTTATCCTAAAAAACTCCCTTGCCAATGACAAGTATACCCATAACAGGATGCAGCCACCACCATGCTTGAAAATATAAATGTGTTGGATTTGCCCCAAACATAACACTTTGTATTCAGGACATACAGTTAATTTCTTTGTCACATTTTACTTTAGTGCCTTATTGCAAACAGGATGCATGTTTTGGAATATTTTTATTCTGTATAGGCTTCAGGTTAGTATTGTGGAGCAACTACAATGTTGTTGATCCATCCTCAGTTTTCTCACAGCCATTAAACTGTAACTGTTTGATTTTCTCCCCAATTTGGTGGTTTCCAATTGGTAGTTACAGTCTTGTCTCATCGCTGCAACTCCCGTACGGACTCCGAAACACAACCCAGCCGAGCCGCACTGCTTCTTGACACAATGCCCACTTAACCCGGAAGCCAGCCGCACCAATGTGTCGGAGGAAACACCGTACACCTGGCGAGATCCTGGGTTCGAGTCCAGGCTCTGTTGCAGACGGCCGTGACCCGGGAGACCCATGGGGCGGCGCACAATTGGCCCAGCGTCGTCCGGGTTAGGGGAGGGTTTGGCCGGCAGGGATGTCCTTGTCCCATTGCGCACTAGCGACTCCTGTGGCGGGCCGGGCGCAGTGCACGCTGACACGGTCGCCAGGTGCACAGTGTTTCCTCCGACACATTGGTGCGGCTGGCTTCCGGGTTAAGTGGGCATTGTGTCAAGAAGCAGTGCGGCTCGGTTGGGTTGTGTTTCGGAGTCCGTACTCGTAACTTATTATGTGACTTGTTAAGCACATTTTTACTCCTGAACTTATTTTAGGTTTGCCATAACAAATGGGTTTAATACTTGACTCAAGACATTTCAGCTTTTCATTTTTAATTAATTTGTAAACTTCATTCCACTTTGACATTATAGGTATTGTGTGTAGGCCAGTAACACAACATCTCAATTTAATCCATTTAACACGCAGGCTGTAACAGCAACACAATGTGAAACAAAGTAAAGCGGTGTGAACCCTTTTCTGAAGACACTGTAACATGCCATAAAAGCAACAATAACACAATAGTGCGTTTGAAGTATTAGCACAAGCGGTGGTAGTAAACTCTAATCTACCGTCTGATCCTCTGATCCAATGTCCAAAGTACATCTGAATCCAGTGGAGCAGCTATCTGTGGCTGAGAGAGGTGACAATAGAAACCTCAAGTCCAGAGCCATGGAAGAAGAAAAGGATTTGGGGAAACCTTTGGAAGAGAGGAGAGGGGTAAGCCAATGACGTTACATTGAACATCCCAAAATGATGTTAAGTTGTATACTTTGATGTTGGATTTTTTTTATAATAAAAAAAATACATGTTTTATTATGCTTAGCATGTTACTAAATAGGAAACATAACTACTGCATGAAAAGTGTTAGCTATAAGGTAGGAAATGTGTGGTTATTTGCAGATTATGATCATTCCTACAGTATCATGTTTTAAGGTATGACCCAGGTGCAGACAGTGTTGGAGAAACTAAAGCTTATTATTTTAACAGGGATAGGCAAACAACAGGTCAAAGGCAGGCAGGGGTCAATAATTCAGAGAGGGTGTAAGTCACCGGAACAGCAGGCAGGCTCAGGGTCAGGTCAGGCAGAGGTCAGTAATACAGAGTAGTGGGGCGAAGGTACAGAACAGCAAGCGGGCTCAGGGTCAGGGCAGGCAGAGGTCAGTAATCCAGAATAGAGGCAAAGGTACAGAATGGCAGGCAGGCTCAGGGCAGGAAAGGTCAAAACCAGGAAACTAGAAAACAGGGACTATACTGTAGCAAAGACAGCAGCAAGGAAAACCGCTGGTAGGTTTGAACGAACAAAACGAACTAGCACAGACAGACAGAAAACACAGGTATAAATACCCAGGGGATAAATGGGGGAAGATGGGCGACACCTGGAGGTGGGGTGGAGACAAGCACAAGGACAGGTGAAACAGATCAGGGCGTGACACTACAGTACGTTCTCCTTTTTCACGTGACAGAAGCTGACTGTTGTCCTGACGTTGGCTACCCTCGTATCTGCCTTTGGATCATCCTTCCAGTATGGATACAACGTGGCTGTGATCAACTCCCCATCTGTGGTAATTTATACCACACTGAATTTATCTGAAGTTTAAAAAATATATAATATAATATAATCTATTTCCCTGATTAAACTGCACTGAAACTTCACATTTCTACCTATTGTATTTGAGCTAAATTTAATTGAATTGTTGTGTTCACACGTAATCAATTTTTTTGTAAAAAAGAGGTATTTTGACCTTAATGGGACTTCCTGTATAAATACAAGTTAAATACAATAAAATCTGTCTTTGTCCAGTTCATACGGCAGTTCTACAACAGTACCTACGTGGAGCGTTACGGCCAACCCATGGAGGATAGCTTCCTCACCCTCCTGTGGTCCCTGTCCGTTTCCATGTATCCCCTGGGAGGATTCTTTGGCTCACTGATGGTGGCCCCGCTCGTCAACAAACTAGGAAGGTAATGACTGGTTATTAAATATGTATTAACTGTCTATACACCCAAATAAGTATCCGTTTTTTAAACTGAAATACAACTGGAATAGGCTTGTAAATGATCTACGGAAATTCAGAAAACATACATACATATAGCTAGCTTTGATCGTCAATCGTTGTTTATCTCTAATGAAAAAAATAATTGTCTGACAGGAAAGGCACCCTCCTCTTCAATAACATATTCTCCATTGTTCCTGCTGTGATGATGGGAGTGAGCGAGATCGCTAAGTCATATGAGATCATCATCGTGGCTAGGGTTATAGTGGGGATCTGCGCAGGTCAGCAAAAAAAACAACCTCTATCACACTAATTTTGATCACATTTAATGGACAGAAAAGTTTGTATATCTTATCTCCTTTAATATTTTCTTATCTTTCCAAACTTTTATTCAAGAACAACATATACTTTGAATTCGTAGCTATATGTATGTAAACTGTCTCAGTTTCTAATTAAACTTTATTAATAACGGCAATCTCCCAAGGCGACTGGCGCAGAGGTCTAAGGCACTGCATCTCAGTGCTAGATGTGTCACTCCAGACCCTGGTTCGATCTCGGGTTGTATCACAACTGGCAGTGATTGGGAGTCCCGTAGGGCGGTGCACAATTGTCTGGGTTCGGGGAGGGTTTGGCCAGGGGTAGGCCGTCATTGTAAAATAAGAATTTGTTCTTAACTGACTTTCCTGGTTAAATAAAGGTTAAATAAATAAAAATGACCTTATTTATTGATCAATCAGATGCTAATTGAAATGTAGCCTGTAGCCGGATGCGTTCTCTGTCGTCACCCTTCCTCTAGGTCTTTCGTCCAACGTGGTGCCTATGTACCTGGGTGAACTCTCTCCTAAGAACCTGAGAGGAGCGATCGGCGTCGTGCCTCAGCTCTTCATCACCATCGGAATCCTCAGTGCACAGGTGTTAGGCATCAGGAGCATTCTGGGAAACAGCACAGGTAGGGCAGCCTCAAGCAGAGGTTCCACAAAGCATTCTGGTACACAACGCCACATTGATATCAGGGAATTCTGTGGGATCGCGACTAATTGAAAAGTCACACCACCCAACCCGAAGTTTGGGAACCACCGGCCTCGAGGTTAGAGAGGTTGACCTGTAGCTGGAGAGTTTGTGGCTCAATAAGGTGTGTGTGTCCTGTCCTCTCACCAGGCTGGCCTCTCATGCTGGGTCTAACAGGTATCCCTGCCCTGGTAGAGCTGTTTCTGCTGCCGTTCTTCCCAGAGAGCCCCAGGTACATGCTGATCCAGAAAGGAGACGACAAGACCGCCCGGAGAGGTAACACATCTGACATTTGAGAGAGAGACAGAGAGACAGAGAGACAGAGAGACAGAGAGACAGAGAGAGAGAGAGAGAGAGAGAGAGAGAGAGAGAGAGAGAGAGAGAAGAGAGAGAGAGAGCGCGCGCGTTGGGCCAGTTACCAAAATGTCGCTGATTTGAATCCCCAAGTTGACTAGGTGAAAGATCTGCCAATTTGTCCTTGAGCAAGGCACTTGGGGGGGGGGGGGGATAGATAAATAATGGTTGGTTGGTTGGTTGGTTGACTGACTGATTGATGAGGAGGTTGTGCGTTCCTCTCCCTCAGCGCTGCAGCGTCTACGAGGCTGGGAGGATGTGGACGGAGAGATGGATGAGATGAGACTGGAGCACCAGTCAGAACAAGCCGAGGGCCGCCTGTCCGTCCTCAACCTCCTGTCCCTCCGCTCCCTGCGCTGGCAGCTCATCTCCATCGTAGCCATGAACATGGGTCAACAGCTGTCTGGCATCAACGCGGTAAAACATGCGTATGAGACCAGAAGACCTGAGCTAATGGCTTTAGATCAGCGGGCTAACACAGTCAAATGTGTATGAACATGAGCAGCTGTCTAGGGATCAATGAGGTAAGGTGTAACCATAGAGATGTACAGAGAACTCTAGTGGCCAAAAGCCTGTTTTAGCAAGGGCAGTGCCATTCAGGACTTTCACCATTTTGAAGTAGTCAATTGGGTGGGACTTCCTATGGGTTAAGGATCACATAGTTCCATCCAGGGCATCAGGAGGGATCAGCCAATTAATTATACTTGTGAGAAAACATTTCATAACTACAGGTGGCAGTAAATCACCAACTTTGTCTTTATACCTGTTCAAACACCCTCCAGATGACAGTATGCACCCTTTCAGTTTGTTTACCAACTCATAGAAATAGTAGAAGAAGAAAATGGACTACTTCAAAATGGAGATGGCCTCAATGGCGCTACCTGCGCTCTCACAGACGCCCTAATGGGACAGATACAACGATGCAATCTCTATACGTCTCTATGTGTGTAACCAACCGGGATTCAAACCCAGGTTTCCTGAGTACGACAAGACAGTGTTATCCCGCTGAGCTAATGCTAAGGTAAGCTACCGCAAGGGAGCTAACGCAAGTCTTCAGGTCTGGGACAAGTTTATTCCTCACACAAGCTTGGTCCCCTGAACCATCTGCGTTACAGATCCACTAATGTTGATTCTACACTGAATATTATGATGACCCTCTAGTGGGAGAAATCATTATTTTGGCTAGGTTGCAAAATTCCAGTTACTTTCCCAAAAGTCACAGGTTTTCCATAAATCCCGGATGGAAGATTCCCTGAATTGGGAGGGAATAAGCCAGGAATCCGGGAATCCTCCAACCAGGATTTTTGGAAAACCTGGGAATCTTGGTAAAGTTCCCAGAACCCTAATTTTGTCATTAAATTATCTGAAGCTAGAATCCTGTCTCTCCTCTCCTCAGATATACTACTATGCTGACAGTATCTACAGCTCAGCGGGAGTCAAGGAGAGTCACATCCAGTACGTCACAGTTGGAACTGGGGCTGTCAACGTCTTCATGACCATCACTGCGGTACGAAATACCCTCTCTCCCGTCTCCAACACTGTACCGAAGGGCTCAGTTCACCGCGGTACGAAATACCCTCTCTCCCGTCTCCAACACTGTACCGAAGGGCTCAGTTCACCGCGGTACGAAATACCCTCTCTCCCGTCTCCAACACTGTACCGAAGGACTCAGTTCAATGCGGTACGAAATACCCTCTCTCCCGTCTCCAACACTGTACCGAAGGGCTCAGTTCACCGCGGTACGAAATACCCTCTCTCCCGTCTCCAACACTGTACCGAAGGGCTCAGTTCACCGCGGTACGAAATACCCTCTCTCCCGTCTCCAACACTGTACCGAAGGACTCAGTTCACCGCGGTACGAAATACCCTCTCTCCCGTCTCCAACACTGTACCGAAGGGCTCAGTTCACCGCGGTACGAAATACCCTCTCTCCCGTCTCCAACACTGTACCGAAGGGCTCAGTTCACCGCGGTACGAAATACCCTCTCTCCCGTCTCCAACACTGTACCGAAGGACTCAGTTCACCGCGGTATGAAATACCCTCTCTCCCGTCTCCAACACTGTACCGAAGGACTCAGTTCAATGCGGTACGAAATACCCTCTCTCCCGTCTCCAACACTGTACCGAAGGGCTCAGTTCACCGCGGTACGAAATACCCTCTCTCCCTCTCCAACACTGTACCGAAGGACTCAGTTCAATGCGGTACGAAATACCCTCTCTCCAGTCTCCAACACTGTCCCGAAGGACTCAGTTCACCGCGGTACGAAATACCCTCTCTCCCGTCTCCAACACTGTACCGAAGGACTCAGTTCACCGAAGTACGAAATACCCTCTCTCTCGTCTCCAACACTGTACCGAAGGGCTCAGTTCACCGCGGTACGAAATACCCTCTCTCCCGTCTCCAACACTGTACCGAAGGACTCAGTTCAATGCGGTACGAAATACCCTCTCTCCAGTCTCCAACACTGTACCGAAGGGCTCAGTTCACCGCGGTACGAAATACCCTCTCTCCCGTCTCCAACACTGTACCGAAGGACTCAGTTCACCGCGGTACGAAATACCCTCTCTCCCGTCTCCAACACTGTACCGAAGGACTCAGTTCACCGCGGTACGAAATACCCTCTCTCCAGTCTCCAACACTGTACCGAAGGGCTCAGTTCACCGCAGTACGAAATACCCTCTCTCCAGTCTCCAACACTGTACCGAAGGACTCAGTTCACCACGGTACGAAATACCCTCTCTCCCGTCTCCAACACTGTACCGAAGGGCTCAGTTCACCGCGGTACGAAATACCCTCTCTCCCGTCTCCAACACTGTACCGAAGGGCTCAGTTCACCGCGGTACGAAATACCCTCTCTCCCGTCTCCAACACTGTACCGAAGGACTCAGTTCAATGCGGTACGAAATACCCTCTCTCCCGTCTCCAACACTGTACCGAAGGGCTCAGTTCACCGCGGTACGAAATACCCTCTCTCCCGTCTCCAACACTGTACCGAAGGGCTCAGTTCACCGCGGTACGAAATACCCTCTCTCCCGTCTCCAACACTGTACCGAAGGACTCAGTTCACCGCGGTACGAAATACCCTCTCTCCCGTCTCCAACACTGTACCGAAGGGCTCAGTTCACCGCGGTACGAAATACCCTCTCTCCCGTCTCCAACACTGTACCGAAGGGCTCAGTTCACCGCGGTACGAAATACCCTCTCTCCCGTCTCCAACACTGTACCGAAGGACTCAGTTCACCGCGGTACGAAATACCCTCTCTCCCGTCTCCAACACTGTACCGAAGGACTCAGTTCACCGCGGTACGAAATACCCTCTCTCCCGTCTCCAACACTGTACCGAAGGGCTCAGTTCACCGCGGTACGAAATACCCTCTCTCCCTCTCCAACACTGTACCGAAGGACTCAGTTCAATGCGGTACGAAATACCCTCTCTCCAGTCTCCAACACTGTCCCGAAGGACTCAGTTCACCGCGGTACGAAATACCCTCTCTCCCGTCTCCAACACTGTACCGAAGGACTCAGTTCACCGCGGTACGAAATACCCTCTCTCTCGTCTCCAACACTGTACCGAAGGGCTCAGTTCACCGCGGTACGAAATACCCTCTCTCCAGTCTCCAACACTGTACCGAAGGACTCAGTTCAATGCGGTACGAAATACCCTCTCTCCAGTCTCCAACACTGTACCGAAGGGCTCAGTTCACCGCGGTACGAAATACCCTCTCTCCCGTCTCCAACACTGTACCGAAGGACTCAGTTCACCGCGGTACGAAATACCCTCTCTCCCGTCTCCAACACTGTACCGAAGGACTCAGTTCACCGCGGTACGAAATACCCTCTCTCCAGTCTCCAACACTGTACCGAAGGGCTCAGTTCACCGCAGTACGAAATACCCTCTCTCCAGTCTCCAACACTGTACCGAAGGACTCAGTTCACCGCGGTACGAAATACCCTCTCTCCCGTCTCCAACACTGTACCGAAGGGCTCAGTTCACCGCGATACGAAATACCCTCTCTCCCGTCTCCAACACTGTACCGAAGGACTCAGTTCAACGCGGTACGAAATACCCTCTCTCCCGTCTCCAACACTGTACTGAAGGGCTCAGTTCACCGCGGTACGAAATACCCTCTCTCCCGTCTCCAACACTGTACCGAAGGACTCAGTTCACCGCGGTACGAAATACCCTCTCTCCCGTCTCCAACACTGTACCGAAGGACTCAGTTCACCGCGGTACGAAATACCCTCTCTCCCTCTCCAACACTGTACCGAAGGACTCAGTTCAATGCGGTACGAAATACCCTCTCTCCAGTCTCCAACACTGTACTGAAGGGCTCAGTTCACCGCGGTACGAAATACCCTCTCTCCCGTCTCCAACACTGTACCGAAGGACTCAGTTCACCGCGGTACGAAATACCCTCTCTCCCGTCTCCAACACTGTACCGAAGGGCTCAGTTCACTGCGGTACGAAATACCCTCTCTCCCGTCTCCAACACTGTACAGAAGGACTCAGTTCACCGCGGTACGAAATACCCTCTCTCCCTCTCCAACACTGTACCGAAGGACTCAGTTCACCGCGGTACGAAATACCCTCTCTCCCTCTCCAACACTGTACCGAAGGACTCAGTTCAATGCGGTACAACATACCCTCTCTCCAGTCTCCAACACTGTACTGAAGGGCTCAGTTCACCACGGTACGAAATACCCTCTCTCCCGTCTCCAACACTGTACCGAAGGACTCAGTTCACCGCGGTACGAAATACCCTCTCTCCCATCTCCAACACTGTACCGAAGGACTCAGTTCACCGCGGTACGAAATACCCTCTCTCCCGTCTCCAACACTGTACCGAAGGGCTCAGTTCACCGCGGTACGAAATACCCTCTCTCCCGTCTCCAACAGTGTACAGAAGGACTCAGTTCACCGCGGTACGAAATACCCTCTCTCCCGTCTCCAACACTGTACCGAAGGGCTCAGTTCACCGCGGTACGAAATACCCTCTCTCCCGTCTCCAACACTGTACCGAAGGACTCAGTTCACCGCGGTACGAAATACCCTCTCTCCCGTCTCCAACACTGTACCGAAGGACTCAGTTCACCGCGGTACGAAATACCCTCTCTCCCGTCTCCAACACTGTACCGAAGGGCTCAGTTCACCGCGGTACGAAATACCCTCTCTCCCTCTCCAACACTGTACCGAAGGACTCAGTTCAATGCGGTACGAAATACCCTCTCTCCAGTCTCCAACACTGTCCCGAAGGACTCAGTTCACCGCGGTACGAAATACCCTCTCTCCCGTCTCCAACACTGTACCGAAGGACTCAGTTCACCGCGGTACGAAATACCCTCTCTCTCGTCTCCAACACTGTACCGAAGGGCTCAGTTCACCGCGGTACGAAATACCCTCTCTCCAGTCTCCAACACTGTACCGAAGGACTCAGTTCAATGCGGTACGAAATACCCTCTCTCCAGTCTCCAACACTGTACCGAAGGGCTCAGTTCACCGCGGTACGAAATACCCTCTCTCCCGTCTCCAACACTGTACCGAAGGACTCAGTTCACCGCGGTACGAAATACCCTCTCTCCCGTCTCCAACACTGTACCGAAGGACTCAGTTCACCGCGGTACGAAATACCCTCTCTCCAGTCTCCAACACTGTACCGAAGGGCTCAGTTCACCGCAGTACGAAATACCCTCTCTCCAGTCTCCAACACTGTACCGAAGGACTCAGTTCACCGCGGTACGAAATACCCTCTCTCCCGTCTCCAACACTGTACCGAAGGGCTCAGTTCACCGCGATACGAAATACCCTCTCTCCCGTCTCCAACACTGTACCGAAGGACTCAGTTCAACGCGGTACGAAATACCCTCTCTCCCGTCTCCAACACTGTACTGAAGGGCTCAGTTCACCGCGGTACGAAATACCCTCTCTCCCGTCTCCAACACTGTACCGAAGGACTCAGTTCACCGCGGTACGAAATACCCTCTCTCCCGTCTCCAACACTGTACCGAAGGACTCAGTTCACCGCGGTACGAAATACCCTCTCTCCCTCTCCAACACTGTACCGAAGGACTCAGTTCAATGCGGTACGAAATACCCTCTCTCCAGTCTCCAACACTGTACTGAAGGGCTCAGTTCACCGCGGTACGAAATACCCTCTCTCCCGTCTCCAACACTGTACCGAAGGACTCAGTTCACCGCGGTACGAAATACCCTCTCTCCCGTCTCCAACACTGTACCGAAGGGCTCAGTTCACTGCGGTACGAAATACCCTCTCTCCCGTCTCCAACACTGTACAGAAGGACTCAGTTCACCGCGGTACGAAATACCCTCTCTCCCTCTCCAACACTGTACCGAAGGACTCAGTTCACCGCGGTACGAAATACCCTCTCTCCCTCTCCAACACTGTACCGAAGGACTCAGTTCAATGCGGTACAACATACCCTCTCTCCAGTCTCCAACACTGTACTGAAGGGCTCAGTTCACCACGGTACGAAATACCCTCTCTCCCGTCTCCAACACTGTACCGAAGGACTCAGTTCACCGCGGTACGAAATACCCTCTCTCCCATCTCCAACACTGTACCGAAGGACTCAGTTCACCGCGGTACGAAATACCCTCTCTCCCGTCTCCAACACTGTACCGAAGGGCTCAGTTCACCGCGGTACGAAATACCCTCTCTCCCGTCTCCAACAGTGTACAGAAGGACTCAGTTCACCGCGGTACGAAATACCCTCTCTCCCGTCTCCAACACTGTACCGAAGGGCTCAGTTCACCGCGGTACGAAATACCCTCTCTCCCGTCTCCAACAGTGTACCGAAGGGCTCAGTTCACCGCGGTACGAAATACCCTCTCTCCCGTCTCCAACAGTGTACCGAAGGACTCAGTTCACCGCGGTACGAAATACCCTCTCTCCCGTCTCCAACACTGTACCGAAGGACTCAGTTCACCACGGTACGAAATACCCTCTCTCCCGTCTCCAACAGTGTACCGAAGGGCTCAGTTCACCACGGTACGAAATACCCTCTCTCCCATCTCCAACAGTGTACAGAAGGACTCAGTTCACCGCGGTACGAAATACCCTCTCTCCCGTCTCCAACACTGTACCGAAGGACTCAGTTCACCGCGGTACGAAATACCCTCTCTCCCGTCTCCAACAGTGTACAGAAGGGCTCAGTTCACCGCGGTACGAAATACCCTCTCTCCCGTCTCCAACACTGTACCGAAGGACTCAGTTCACCGCGGTACGAAATACCCTCTCTCCAGTCTCCAACACTGTACCGAAGGACTCAGTTCAATTGAACACACATTTGAAGTACTGTAGAAACATAAGGCTGGGTTTACACAGGCAGCCCAATTCTGGTCTTTTGCCCAAATATGGACAAAAGAGCTGATCTGATTGGCCAAAAGACTAATTAGTGGGAAAAGATCAGAATTGGGCTGCCTGTGTAATGCAGCCATAGACTCACAAGTAAATGCTTCCAGTTTTCAGGAGTCACCTTCGACCTTTCCTTCATGTTTGTGACTGTGGTTCAACAGGTGTTCATTGTGGAGGCCGCAGGCAGGAGGCTGCTCCTCCTCATTGGGTTTGGGATCTGCTGTGTGTCCTGTGCTCTCCTCACTGTGGCACTCACCTTCCAGGTAAGCTACACTGCACCCTTCATAGTGCCCTACTTTGGACCAAAGCCATTGGGTCTGGTCCAAAGTAGTGCACACTATGATCAATAGTAGTGCACTAGGCATATATAGTAAATCAGCTGCAACTACCATAACACCAGCCAAACACTACAACCTAAAACTACGACTCCCATAACACCAGCCAAACACTACGACTCCCATAACACCAGCCAAACACTACAAGTTAAATCTCCAACTCGCATAACACCAGCCAAACACTACAACAGCCAAACACTACAAGTTAAATCTCCAACTCGCATAACACCAGCCAAACACTACAAGTTAAATCTCCAACTCGCATAACACCAGCCAAACACTACAACAGCCAAACACTACAAGTTAAATCTCCAACTCGCATAACACCAGCCAAACACTACAAGTTAAATCTCCAACTCGCATAACACCAGCCAAACACTACAACAGCCAAACACTACAACAGCCAAACACTACAACAGCCAAACACTACAACCTAAAACTACAACTCCCATAACAGCAGCCAAACACTACAACAGCCAAACACTACAAGCTAGAACTCCAACTCGCATAACACCAGCCAAACACTACAAGCTAAAACTCCACCTCCCATAACACCAGCCAAACACTACAAGCTAAAACTCCACCTCCCATAACACCAGCCAAACACTACAAGCTAAAACTCTAACTCCCATAACACCAGCCAAACACTACAAGCTAAAACTCCAACTCCCATAACACCAGCCAAACACTACAAGCTAGAACTCCAACTCGCATAACACCAGCCAAACACTACAAGCTAAAACTCCAACTCCCATAACACCAGCCAAACACTACAAGCTAAAACTCCAACTCGCATAACACCAGCCAAACACTACAAGCTAAAACTCCAACTCCCATAACACCAGCCAAACACTACAAGCTAAAACTACAACTCCCATAACACCAGCCAAACACTACAACAGCCAAACACTACAAGCTATAACTACAACTCCCATAACACCAGCCAAACACTACAACAGCCAAACACTACAAGCTATAACTACAACTCCCATAACACCAGCCAAACACTACAACAGCCAAACACTACAAGCTAGAACTCCAACTCCAACTCCCATAACACCAGCCAAACACCACAAGCAAAACTCAAACTCCCATAACACCAGCCAAACACTACAAGCTAAAACTCCAACTCCCAAAACACCAGCCAAACGCTACAAGCTAAAACTACAACTCCCATAACACCAGCCAAACATTACAAGCTAAAACTCCAACTCAATATCCCCTAAAGCCTTTAGTATGAATGCTTTATTGCACCTGCAGTGAATACCGGTAACGTGATACTTAGTTTACAGAATTATAGTCCCATAAATCAGGTATCCACCAGTTGGCACAGGACCAGACTGAGCTGAGGGCCTAAGACTTCAACCCTGGGAGCAGTGGTGGAGGGGATCTACTGGGGCTGGGATCAGTGGTGGAGGGGATCTACTGGGGATGGGATCAGTGGTGGAAGGGATCTACTGGGGTTGGGATCAGTGGTAGAAGGATTCTACTGGGGATGGGATCAGTGGTGGAAGGGATCTACTGGGGATGGGATCAGTGGTGGAGGGGATCTACTGGAGCTGGGATCAGTGGTGGAGGGGATCTACTGGGGATGGGATCAGTGGTGGAAGGGATCTACTGGGGATGGGATCAGTGGTGAATGGGATCTACTGGGGATGGGATCAGTGGTGGATGGGATCTACTGGGGTTGGGATCAGTGGTGGATGGGATCTACTGGGGATGGGATCTACTGGGGTTGGGATCAGTGGTGGAGGGGATCTACTGGGGATGGGATCGGTGGTAGAAGGATTCTACTAGAGTTGGGATCAGTGGTGGAGGGATTCTACTGGGGATGGGATCTACTGGGGTTGGGATTTAGAGAGAAATAAAGAGAGATATATAGAGTTATAGAGAGATATAGAGATATACAGTGGGGCAAAAAAGTATTTAGTCAGCCACCAATTGTACAAGTTCTCCCACTTAAAAAGATGAGAGAGGCCTGTAATTTTCATCATAGGTACACTTCAACTATGACAGACAAAATTAGAAAAAAAATCCAGAAAATCACATTGTAGGATTTTTAATGAATTTATTTGCAAATTATGGTGGAAAATAAGAATTTTGGTCACCTACAAACAAGCAAGATTTGTGGCTCTCACAGACCTGTAACTTCTTCTTTAAGAGGCTCCTCTGTCCTCCACTCGTTACCTGTATTAATGGCACCTGTTTGAACTTGTTATCAGTATAAAAGACACCTGTCCACAACCTCAAACAGTCACACTCCAAACTCCACTATGGCCAAGACCAAAGAGCTGTCAAAGGACACCAGAAACAAAATTGTAGACCTGCACCAGGCTGGGAAGACTGAATCTGCAATAGGTGAGCAGCTTGGTTTGAAGAAATCAACTGTGGGAGCAATTATTAGGAAATGGAAGACACACTGATAATCTCCCTCGATCTGGGGCTCCACGCAAGATCTCACCCCGTGGGGTCAAAATGATCACAATAACGGTGAGCAAAAATCCCAGAACCACACGGGGGGACCTAGTGAATGACCTGCAGAGAGCTGGGACCAAAGTAACAAAGCCTACCATCAGTAACACACTACGCCGCCAGGGACTCAAATCCTGCAGTGCCAGACGTGTCCCCCTGCTTAAGCCAGTACATGTCCAGGCCCGTCTGAAGTTTGCTAGAGAGCATTTGGATGATCCAGAAGAAGATTGGGAGAATGTCATATGGTCAGATGAAACCAAAATAGAACTTTTTGGTAAAAACTCAACTCGTCGTGTTTGGAGGACAAAGAATGCTGAGTTGCATCCAAAGAACACCATACCTACTGTGAAGCATGGGGTGGAAACATGATGCTTTGGGGCTGTTTTTCTGCAAAGGGACCAGGACGACTGATCCGTGTAAAGGAAAGAATGAATGGGGCCATGTATCGTGAGATTTTGTGTGAAAACCTCCTTCCATCAGCAAGGGCATTGAAGATGAAATGTGGCTGGGTCTTTCAGCATGACAATGATCCCAAACACACCGCCCGGGCAACGAAGGAATGGCTTCGTAAGAAGCATTTCAAGGTCCTGGAGTGGCCTAGCCAGTCTCCAGATCTCAACCCCATAGAAAATCTTTGGAGGGAGTTGAAAGTCCGTGTTGCCCAGCAACAGCCCCAAAACATCACTGCTCTAGAGGAGATCTGCATGGAGGAATGGGCCAAAATACCAGCAACAGTGTGTGAAAACCTTGTGAAGACTTACAGAAAACGTTTGACCGCTGTCATTGGCAACAAAGGGTATATAACAAAGTATTGAGATAAACTTTTGTTATTGACCAAATACTTATTTTCCACCATAATTTGCAAATAAATTCATTAAAAATCCTACAATGTGATTTTCTGGATTTTTTTTCTAATTTTGTCTGTCATAGTTGAAGTGTACCTATGATGAAAATTACAGGCCTCTCTCATCTTTTTAAGTGGGAGAACTTGCACAATTGGTGGCTGACTAAATACTTTTTTGTCCCACTGTATATAGAGAGATATATAGAGTTATAGAGATATAGAGAGATTTATAGAGAGATATATAGAGATAGAGAGTTATAGAGAGATATATAGAGTTATAGAGAGATATATAGAGTTATAGAGATACAGAGAGTTATAGAGAGTTATATAGAGCTGTAGAAAGAACGAGGAAGTGAACAGCTGTAAATACAGCTGGTTTATAATAACAGCCCCAGTTTTGTTGACACACAGGAGAGTACGGAGTGGATGCCCTACGTCAGCATCGCCTGTGTCATCGTCTATGTTGTTGGACACGCCGTCGGACCCAGTAAGTCACCCTCATCTGTGGTCAGACACTGTAATGGTTTGAATATTCAATTGCCTTTCAAACATGCGATATGCAGTATAATAACATGTCAAAAACATGTAATTACATAATGTCAGGTTCTGGTGCATATAGAATACATACCATCTATACAGTAGCATTAGCTGGTGCATATAGAATACATACCATCTATACAGTAGCATTAGCTGGTGCATATAGAATACATACCATCTATACAGTAGCATTAGCTGGTGCATATAGAATACATACCATCTATACAGTAGCATTAGCTGGTGCATATAGAATACATACCATCTATACAGTAGCATTAGCTGGTGCATATAGAATACATACCATCTATACTGTAGCATTAGCTGGTGCATATAGAATACATACCATCTATACAGTAGCATTAGCTGGTGCATATAGAATACATACCATCTATACTGTAGCATTAGCTGGTGCATATAGAATACATACCATCTATACAGTAGCATTAGCTGGTGCATATAGAATACATACCATCTATACAGTAGCATTAGCTGGTGCATATAGAATACATACCATCTATACTGTAGCATTAGCTGGTGCATATAGAATACATACCATCTATACAGTAGCATTAGCTGGTGCATATAGAATACATACCATCTATACTGTAGCATTAGCTGGTGCATATAGAATACATACCATCTATACAGTAGCATTAGCTGGTGCATATAGAATACAGAGTAGCATTAGCTGGTGCATATAGAATACATACCATCTATACAGTAGCATTAGCTGGTGCATATAGAATACATACCATCTATACTGTAGCATTAGCTGGTGCATATAGAATACATACCATCTATACAGTAGCATTAGCTGGTGCATATAGAATACATACCATCTATACAGTAGCATTAGCTGGTGCATATAGAATACATACCATCTATACAGTAGCATTAGCTGGTGCATATAGAATACATACCATCTATACAGTAGCATTAGCTGGTGCATATAGAATACATACCATCTATACTGTAGCATTAGCTGGTGCATATAGAATACATACCATCTATACAGTAGCATTAGCTGGTGCATATAGAATACATACCATCTATACTGTAGCATTAGCTGGTGCATATAGAATACATACCATCTATACAGTAGCATTAGCTGGTGCATATAGAATACATACCATCTATACTGTAGCATTAGCTGGTGCATATAGAATATATACTATCTATACTGTAGCATTAGTCACAGACCAAATCAAATCAAATGTATTTATATAGCCCTTCTTACATCAGCTGATATCTCAAAGTGCTGTACAGAAACCCAGACTTAAACCCCAAACAGCAAGCAATGCAGGTGTAGAAGCACGGTGGCTAGGAAAAATCCCTAGAAAGGCCAAAATCTAGGAAGAAACCTAGAGAGGAACCAGGCTATGAGGGGTGGCCAGTCCTCTTCTGGCTGTGCCGGTTGGAGATTATAACAGAACATGGCCAAGATGTTCAAATGTTCATAAATGACCAGCATGGTCAAATAACAATAATCACAGTAGTTGTCGAGGGTGCAACAAGTCAGCACCTCAGGAGTAAGTGTCAGTTGGCTTTTCATCGCCGATCACATAGACCACGTGTCTGTTCCCATAAGTCCTATTCCCAGTGAGTACAGAGATGATGTTGCTCTAACGTAGACCTGTCACTAGTCTCTAACGTAGACCTGTCACTAGTCTCTAACATAGACCTGTCACTAGTCTCTAACATAGACCTGTCACTAGTCTCTAACATAGACCTGTCACTAGTCCCTAACATAGACCTGTCACTAGTCCCTAACATAGACCTGTCACTAGTCTCTAACGTAGACCTGTCACTAGTCCCTAACATAGACCTGTCACTATTCTCTAACATAGACCTGTCACTAGTCTCTAACATAGACCTGTCACTAGTCTCTAACGTAGACATGTCAATAGTCTCTAACGTAGACCTGTCACTAGCCTCTAACATAGACCTGTGACTAGTCTCTAACATAGACATCTCACTAGTCTCTAAGGTAGACCTGTCACTAGTCTCTAACGTAGACCTGTCACTAGTCTCTAACGTAGACCTGTCACTAGTCTCTAACATAGACCTGTCACTAGTCTCTAACATAGACTTGTCACTAGTTTCTAACATAGACTTGTCACTAGTTTCTAACATAGACCTGTCACTAGTCTCTAACATACACCTGTCACTAGTCCCTAACGTAGACCTGTCACTAGTCCCTAACATAGACCTGTCACTAGTCCCTAACATAGACCTGTCACTAGTCCCTAACATAGACCTGTCACTAGTCCCTAACATAGACCTGTCACTAGTCCCTAACATAGACCTGTCACTAGTCTCTAACATAGACCTGTCACTAGTTTCTAACATAGACCTGTCACTAGTCTCTAACATAGACCTGTCACTAGTTTCTAACATAGACCTGTCACTAGTCTCTAACATAGACCTGTCACTAGTCTCTAATGTAGACCTGTCACTAGTCTCTAATGTAGACCTGTCACTAGTCTCTAATGTAGACCTGTCACTAGTCTCTAACGTAGACCTGTCACTAGTCTCTAACGTAGACCTGTCACTAGTCTCTAACGTAGACCTGTCACTAGTCTCTAACATAGACCTGTCACTAGTCTCTAACATAGACCTGTCACTAGTCTCTAACATAGACCTGTCACTAGTTTCTAACATAGACCTGTCACTAGTCTCTAACATAGACCTGTCACTAGTTTCTAACATAGACCTGTCACTAGTCTCTAATGTAGACCTGTCACTAGTCTCTAATGTAGACCTGTCACTAGTCTCTAATGTAGACCTGTCACTAGTCTCTAACGTAGACCTGTCACTAGTCTCTAACGTAGACCTGTCACTAGTCTCTAACATAGACCTGTCACTAGTCTCTAACATAGACCTGTCACTAGTCTCTAACATAGACCTGTCACTAGTCTCTAACATAGACCTGTCACTAGTCTCTAACATAGACCTCTCACTAGTCTCTAACGTAGATGCAAACTAGCCACTTCAGAAATACATTCATTAAAAATAACCTCTGCAATCGCTATCTTGCTAGCTACTATTTTGTGTTTGGGGTATGAAGAAGCGAATAACGCAGTGACGTACTTCCTCTATGCCAAACTGACGTTCTGTTTCGTACAGACGTGTTAAGCCTGGAACATTGCAACATTGTGGGAGGCAATCCCGGATGTCTAACCTCTGACCTCTGTCCCAAGGTACTATTCCCTACGTGGTGACCACAGAGATGTTCCGCCAGTCGTCTAGACCAGCAGCCTTCATGGTGGCAGGGTCGATCCACTGGCTGTCCAACTTCACTGTGGGACTTGTGTTCCCCTTCATGGAGGTCAGTGCTCCAAGCAGGAAAGAAGCCATTTTGATGTCAACAAAGAAAGATTCTGGAAATATTGTTCATAGTTAAACAAGCCATTTTGATGTCCATAACAGTCTCAGTAGTGTTTTTGGACCATTTGTATTTGTATGTATTTTGTATTTATTATGGATCCCCAGTAGCTGCTGTCTCTTCCTGGCGTCCAGCAAAAATTATGGCTGTAATATACATTATAATACAATTTTTAAACATTCAAATACATTTAACAACAGATTTCACAATACATTAAGTGTGTCCCCTCAGGCCACTACTCTACTACTACACACTATCCAGGTGTGTGTGTGTGTGTGTATAGTGTGTATGTTATGTCAATACATACAGGAGTCAACCTCTTATGTTTCACCGAGTCGTGGCTGAACGACGACATTAATAACATACAGCTGGTGGGTTATACACTCTATCGGCAGGATCGAACCGCAGCCTCTGGTAAGACACGGGGCGGGGACCTATGTATAATTGTAAACAACAGCTGGTTGTTCTCATGATAAGCTGTAGACCACACTATCTACCTAGAGAGTTTATCTGTATTTTTCGTAGCTGTCTACATACCACCACAGACCGTGCTCAATGAGCTGTATACCGGCATAAGCAAAGAGAGGTGGCGCTCCTAGTGGCCGGGGACTTAAATGCAGGGAAACTTAAATCGGTTTTACCTCAATTCTATCAGCATGTTAAATGTGCAACCAGAGGAAAAACAACTCTAGACCACCTTTACTCCACACACGAGATGCATACAAAGATCTCCCCCGCCCTCCATTTGGCAAATCTGACCATAATTCTATCCTCCTGATTCCTGCTTGCAAGCAAAAATTAAAGCAGGAAGCACCAGTGACTTGGTCTATAAAAAAGTGGTCAGATTAAGCAGATGCTACAGAAATGTTGTCACGATCGTCTATGGGTGAGAGAGAGGACCAAGGCGCAGCGTGTGCAAAATACATTCTCTTTATTTCGAGAAGGGAAAAACACGCAACGAACACTATAAACAAAACGAAACAAAAACAACAAACGATCGTGAAGCTATAAACGTAAGTGCACACACAAGCTACAAACGTACAACATAGACAATTACCCACATTAACCTAGTGCCTATGGCTGTCTTAAATATGGCTCCCAATCAGAGACAATTAATGACATCTGTCTCTGATTGAGAACCATTCAGGCAACCATAGACACAGCTAGACACCTACACTAAACACAAACCCATCTACTCTACTTAACCCCCTAAACCATACAACCACCCTAGACAATACAAAACCACATACCTTCCCCATGTCACACCCTGACCTAACTAAAATAATAAAGGAAACAAAGAATACTAAGGCCAGGGCGTGACAGTACCCCCCCCCCCCCCCCCCAAAGGTGCAGACTCCGGCCGCAGAACCTGAAACAGAAGGGGAGGGTCCGGGGTGACCCCCATCATGGCGGCGGCTCGGGCGCGGGACGAGGCCCCCACTCCACCATTGTCAATACCCGCTTTGGTAGCGCCTCTGGAGCGGCGACCCTTGTAGCAAGTCCCGGACTGAAGACCATCCCAGAGGGCGCCACCGGACGGATGGGTAGCTCCGGACTGAGGGGTAGCTCCGGACTGAGGGGTAGCTCCGGACTGAGGGGTAGCTCCGGACTGAGGGGTAGCTCCGGACTGAGGGGTAGCTCATGACTGGAAGGCAGCTCATGACTGGAAGGCAGCTCATGACTGGAAGGCAGCTCATGACTGGAAGGCAGCTCCGGACTGAGGGACGGCAGCTCCGGACTGAGGGACGGCAGCTCCGGACTGAGGGACGGCAGCTCCGGACTGAGGGACGGCAGCTCCGGACTGAGGGACTGCAGCTCATGGCTGGCTGACGGATCTGGCTGCTCATGGCTGGCTGACGGATCTGGCTGCTCATGGCTGGCTGACGGATCTGGCTGCTCATGGCTGGCTGACGGATCTGGCTGCTCATGGCTGGCTGACGGATCTGGCTGCTCATGGCTGGCTGACGGATCTGGCTGCTCATGGCTGGCTGACGGATCTGGCTGCTCATGGCTGACTGGCGGCTCTGGCGGATCCTGGCTGACTGGCGGCTCTGGCGGATCCTGGCTGACTGGCGGCTCTGGCGGATCCTGGCTGACTGGCGGCTCTGGCGGATCCTGGCTGACTGGCGGCTCTGGCGGATCCTGGCTGACTGGCGGCTCTGGCGGATCCTGGCTGGTTGGCGGCTCTGGCGGATCCTGGCTGGTTGGCGGCTCTGGCGGATCCTGGCTGGTTGGCGGCTCTGGCGGATCCTGGCTGGTTGGCGGCTCTGGCGGATCCTGGCTGGTTGGCGGCTCTGGCGGATCCTGGCTGGTTGGCGGCTCTGGCGGATCCTGGCTGACTGGCGGCTCTAGCGGCTCCTGACTGACGAACGGCTCTGACAGCTCGGGACAGACGGGCGGCTCTAATGGCTCGGGACAGACGGATGGCTCAGATGGCGCTGGGCAGACGGATGGCTCAGATGGCGCTGGGCAGACGGATGGCTCAGATGGCGCTGGGCAGACGGATGGCTCAGATGGCGCTGGGCAGACGGATGGCTCAGATGGCGCTGGGCAGACGGATGGCTCAGATGGGGCTGGGCAGACGGGCAGTTCAGGCGCCGCTGGGCAGACGGCAGACTCTGGCCGGCTGAGGCGCACTGTAGGCCTGGTGCATGGTGCCGGAACTGGTGGTACCGGGCTGGGGACACGCACCTGAAGGCTAGTGCGGGGAGAAGGAACAGGGCATACTGGACCCTGGAGACGCACATTTGGCCTAGTGCGTGGTGCCGGCACTGGTGGTACCGGGCTGGGGACACGCATCTCAGGGCTAGTGCGGGGAGAAGGAACAGGGCATACTGGACCCTGGAGACGCACATTTGGCCTAGTGCGTGGTGCCGGCACTGGTGGTACCGGGCTGGGGACACGCATCTCAGGGCTAGTGCGGGGAGCAGCAACAGGACGCACAGGACTCTGGAGACGCACAGGAGGCTTGGTGCGTGGTGCCGGAACTGGTGGTACCGGGCTGGAGACACGCACCATAGGGCGAGTGCGTGGAGGAGGAACAGGGCTCTGGAGACACTGGAAGCCTGGTGCGTGGTGTAGGCACTGGTGGTACTGGGCTGGGGCGGGGAGGTGGCGCCGGAAATACCGGACCGTGCAGGCGTACTGGCTCCCTTGAGCACTGAGCCTGCCCAACCTTACCTGGTTGTATGCTCCCCGTCGCCCGACCAGTGCGGGGAGGTGGAATAACCCGCACCGGGCTATGTAGGCGAACCGGGGACACCATGCGTAAGGCTGGTGCCATGTAAGCCGGCCCGAGGAGACGCACTGGAGACCAGACGCGTTGAGCCGGCTTCATGGCACCTGGCTCAATGCTCAATCTAGCCCGGCCGATACGTGGAGCTGGAATGTACCGAACCGGGCTATGCACGCGTACAGGAGACACCATGCGCTCTACTGCGTAACACGGTGTCTGCCCGTACTCTCGCTCTCCACGGTAAGTACAGGGAGTAGGCGCAAGTCTCCTACCTGACTTCACCACACTCCCTTTAAGCCCCCCCCCCCCAAGACATTTTTGGGGCTGACACAGGCTTCCTACCGCGTCTTCGTGCTGCCTCCATTCGCCGGTATCCCTCCTCGCACTGCGCCAGAGAATCCCAGGCGGGCTCCGGCACTCGCCCTGGGTCGATCGCCCACCTGTCGATCTCCTCCCACGTAGTGTAGCCCAGATCCTGCTCCTTTTGCCATAAATCCTGTGTGTATTGCTCCTGTTGCTGCTTTACACGCCGCTTGGTCCGATTCTGGTGGGTAATTCTGTCACGATCGTCTATGGGTGAGAGAGAGGACCAAGGCGCAGCGTGTGCAAAATACATTCTCTTTATTTCGAGAAGGGAAAAACACGCAACGAACACTATAAACAAAACGAAACAAAAACAACAAACGATCGTGAAGCTATAAACGTAAGTGCACACACAAGCTACAAACGTACAACATAGACAATTACCCACATTAACCTAGTGCCTATGGCTGTCTTAAATATGGCTCCCAATCAGAGACAATTAATGACATCTGTCTCTGATTGAGAACCATCAGGCAACCATAGACACAGCTAGACACCTACACTAAACACAAACCCATCTACTCTACTTAACCCCCTAAACCATACAACCACCCTAGACAATACAAAACCACATACCTTCCCCATGTCACACCCTGACCTAACTAAAATAATAAAGGAAACAAAGAATACTAAGGCCAGGGCGTGACAAATGTTTTGCTTGCACATACTGGAATATGTTCCGGGTTTTATCCGATGGCATTGAGGAGTACACCACATCAGTCACTGGCTTCATCAATAAGTGCATTGATGACGTCGTCCCCACAGTGACCGTACGTACATACCCCAACCAGAAGCCATGGATTACAGGCAACATTCGCACTGAGCTAAAGGGTAGAGCTGCCGCTTTCAAGGACTCTAACCCGGAAGCTTATAAGAAATCCCGCTATGCCCTCCGGCGAACCATCAAACAAGCAAGGCGTCAATACAGTACTAAGATCGATTCATAGTACACCGGCTCCAATCCTCGTCGGATGTGGCAGGGCTTGCAAACTATTACAGACTACAAAGGGAAGCACAGCTGAGAGCTGCCCAGTGACACAAGCCTACCAGACGAGCTAAATAACTTCTATGCTCGCTTCAAGGCAAGTAACACTGAAACATGCATGAGAGCATCAGCTGTTCCGGACGACTGTGTGATCACGCTCTCCGCAGCCGATGTGAGTAAGACCTTTAAACAGGTCAACATTCACAAGGCCGCAGTGTCAGACGGATTACCAGAACGTGTACTCCGAGCATGCGCTGTCTTCACTGACATTTTCAACCATTCCCTGTCAGAGTCTGTAATACCAACATGTTTCAAGCAGACCACCATAGTCCCTGTGCCCAAGAACACTAAGGTAACCTGCCTAAATTACTACCGACCCGTAGCACTCACGTCTGGAGCCATGAAATGCTTTGAAAGGCTCGTCATGGCTCACATCAACACCATTATCCCAGAAACCATAGACCAACTCCAATTTGCATACCGCCCCAACAGATCCACAGATGATGCAATCTCTATTGCACTCCACACTGTCCTTTACCCACCTGGACAAAAGGAACACCTATGTGAGAATGCTATTCATTGACAACAGCTCAGCGTTCAACACCATAGTGCCCTCAAAGCTCATCACTAAGCTAAGCTAAGCGTTGCAGTGATTTCATACTCTGTAGTAGTTGACGTGTATAGTGTTTAGTCATCCACATTCATAGACACACAGGCTTTACTTAGAGTCAGTTGTCATGACATTGCCCTGTTGGGTGAGGTTTATGAGCCCCATAAATACCTTTTTTCCTTTTCTCTCCACTCTACAGAATGGACTCTTGGAAAGCCCTTTGTTAACATAGAGAGAGTATGGTAACATCAAAAGGTTGGGGAATGGAACAATATTTCTGTAATCCAACCAGTTGAAAATATCCGTTGGTACTTAAAGAATATGATGTCAGATCAGTTGTCGTCTGAGACTTTATTACTGATGATAGGACGACATAAATTGTATCTTTGAAAGTCGACACATTCTAGTTATCAGATTCACATGGAATTGTTCTGCAATTTAAATGTTTAAATATGAAACTATTTGTGAAAAGATGAAATGTCATTTTTGATTCTAAATGAGAGAACTGTTTTCATAAGTAAACTATGCTCACTCAGTGGCCACGCCCAAGCGAACAGACATTGGTTGAGAACTATGAAACACGTTCTTCCCTCGTAAATACAAAAGCCCGTTGACGGAAGTCAACCTCATGTTCCTGACGATGTGAACATCGTCGGGAACCTATCTCTCTACTTACCTATCTCTCTACCCCTATCTCTACCTACCTATCTCTCTAGCCCTACCTCTACCTACCTATCTCTCTAGCCCTACCTCTACCTACCTATCTCTCTACCTCTACCTACCTATCTCTCTACCTCTACCTACCTATCTCTCTACCTCTACCTACCTATCTCTCTACCTCTACCTACCTATCTCTCTACCTCTACCTATCTATCTCTCTACCTCTACCTACCTATCTCTCTACCTCTACCTACCTATCTCTCTACCTCTACCTACCTATCTCTCTACCTCTACCTATCTATCTCTCTACCTCTACCTACCTATCTCTCTACCTCTACCTACCTATCTCTCTACCTCTACCTATCTATCTACCTCTACCTATCTATCTCTCTACCTCTACCTACCTATCTCTCTACCTCTACCTACCTATCTCTCTACCTCTACATACCTATCTCTCTACCTCTACCTACCTATCTCTCTACCTCTACCTACCTATCTCTCTACCTCTACCTCTGCCTATCTCTCTACCTCTACCTACCTATCTCTCTACCTCTACCTCTACCTATCTCTCTACCTCTACCTCTACCTATCTCTCTACCTCTACCTATCTCTCTACCTCTACCTCTGCCTATCTCTCTACCTCTACCTATCTCTCTACCTCTACCTCTACCTATCTCTCTACCTCTACCTCTGTCTCTACCTCTACCTCTACCTATCTCTCTACCTCTACCTCTGCCTCTCTCTCTACCTCTACCTCTACCTATCTCTCCACCTCTACCTCTACCTATCTCTCCACCTCTACCTCTACCTATCTCTCTCTCTCTACCTCTACCTAGCTCTCCACCTCTACCTCTACCTATCTCTCCACCTCTACCTCTACCTATCTATCTCTCTACCTCTACCTATCTCTCTACCTCTACCTCTACCTATCTCTCTACCTCTACCTATCTCTCTACCTCTACCTCTACCTATCTCTCTACCTCTACCTCTGCCTCTCTCTCTACCTCTACCTCTACCTATCTCTCCACCTCTACCTCTACCTATCTCTCCACCTCTACCTCTACCTATTTTTTTTTAAATTTTATCCCCTTTTTCTCCCCAATTTTCGTGGTATCCAATCGCTAGTAATTACTATCTTGTCTCATCGCTACAACTCCCGTACGGGCTCGGGAGAGACGAAGGTCGAAAGCCATGCGTCCTCCGAAGCACAACCCAACCAAGCCGCACTGCTTCTTTAACACAGCGCGCCTCCAACCCGGAAGCCAGCCGCACCAATGTGTCGGAGGAAACACTGTGCACCTGGCCCCCTTGGTTAGCGCGCACTGCGCCCGGCCCGCCACAGGAGTCGCTGGAGCGCGATGAGACAAGGATATCCCTACCGGCCAAACCCTCCCTAACCCGGACGACGCTAGCCCAATTGTGCGTCGCCCCACGGACCTCCCGGTCGCGGCCGGCTGCGACAGAGCCTGGGCGCAAACCCAGAGACTCTGGTGGCGCAGTTAGCACTGCGATGCAGTGCCCTAGACCACTGCGCCACCCGGGAGGCCCTCGACTAAATACTTTTTTGCCCCACTGTACCTATCTCTCTACCTCTACCTACCTATCTGTCTACCTCTACCTATCTATCTCTCTACCTCTACCTACCTATCTCTCTACCTCTACCTACCTATCTCTCTACCTCTACATACCTATCTCTCTACCTCTACATATCTATCTCTCTACCTCTACATATCTATCTCTCTAGCCCTACCTCTACCTACCTATCTCTCTACCTCTACCTACCTATCTCTCTACCTCTACCTATCTATCTCTCTACCTCTACCTACCTATCTCTCTACCTCTACCTACCTATCTCTCTACCTCTACCTACCTATCTCTCTACCTCTACCTACCTATCTCTCTACCTCTACCTATCTCTCTACCTCTACCTATCTATCTCTCTACCTCTACCTACCTATCTCTCTACCTCTACCTACCTATCTCTCTACCTCTACATACCTATCTCTCTACCTCTACCTACCTATCTCTCTACCTCTACCTATCTATCTACCTCTACCTATCTATCTCTCTACCTCTACCTACCTATCTCTCTACCTCTACCTACCTATCTCTCTACCTCTACATACCTATCTCTCTACCTCTACCTACCTATCTCTCTACCTCTACCTACCTATCTCTCTACCTCTACCTATCTCTCTACCTCTACCTATCTCTCTACCTCTACCTCTACCTATCTCTCTACCTCTACCTCTACCTATCTCTCTACCTCTACCTATCTCTCTACCTCTACCTCTGCCTATCTCTCTACCTCTACCTATCTCTCTACCTCTACCTCTACCTATCTCTCTACCTCTACCTCTGTCTCTACCTCTACCTCTACCTATCTCTCTACCTCTACCTCTGCCTCTCTCTCTACCTCTACCTCTACCTATCTCTCCACCTCTACCTCTACCTATCTCTCCACCTCTACCTCTACCTATCTCTCTCTCTCTACCTCTACCTAGCTCTCCACCTCTACCTCTACCTATCTCTCCACCTCTACCTCTACCTATCTATCTCTCTACCTCTACCTATCTCTCTACCTCTACCTCTACCTATCTCTCTACCTCTACCTCTACCTATCTCTCTACCTCTACCTATCTCTCTACCTCTACCTCTACCTATCTCTCTACCTCTACCTCTACCTCTCTCTCTACCTCTACCTCTACCTATCTCTCCACCTCTACCTCTACCTATCTCTCCACCTCTACCTCTAACTATCTCTCCACCTCTACCTCTACCTATCTCTCCACCTCTACCTCTACCTATCTCTCCACCTCTACCTCTACCTATCTATCTCTCTACCTCTACCTATCTCTCTACCTCTACCTCTATGTCTCTACCTCTTTATGTCCGTCTCCAGAGATACCCGAGCACCAATGGTTTCATTATCAGTACAGTACCGTAGAGTATATAAGTTGTTATGTCCAGGAGTTGTGTGTGACCTGAATGTCTTCCTCTTTCTGTCTGTGTTTCTATATATCTATCTCTGCCCTCCAGAGTGGCCTGGGCTCCAACAGTTTCATCATCTTCTGCTTCATCTGCTTGGCGACTCTGTTCTACATCTGGCTGGTCGTCCCGGAGACCAAGAACAAGACCTTCCTGGAGATCAGCCAGATGTTCGCTCACAGGAACCAGGTGGAGATACAGGTGGGAAATGCTCCGTTGAAACCAGAGACCGGAGACGGCAGGGACGATGACGCGTTCAAGGCCACTGCCTTCTAAAGCAGGAGGATTAAGGCCATTTATTTAAGGACTCTGTTTGAGACGAGAAAGGAGAAGAACAAAAACAGGTTGTTCTGTTTGAAGGTTGACAGACTGGACCGGAACCACTTGGTGTGATCTGTATTTATTAAATTATACGCCCAATGCAGACGTTATTATGTCAATACCAAATCATTTCTGGGTAACAGGCGGCTGCTTTTAAACAGCAATGAATCCCTTTGAAAGTGGCCTGTGTCAAAGTTGACTACAAAGTGTAAACAGGATAATTTTGGTCATAAAGTCAGTCTCGTCTGAAATGGAGTTTGGAACATCTGTGCATCACAACAGGAACATTAAGGTTGGGTTTTGATTTGACGATGATCCATTTGCCCACTAACATGTGGTGAACAGCTGCGGTGATTTCTCTCTATCCAATAGCATAGACAATGAGACAGACCGGCCAAGCAGCTCTGACTTTGTTTACATAAGACAACATGTCACACGTTCGTTTTACTTGAGAAATACCGTACCAAACACCTTCATTAGATGTCAAATTGCACAACTCAAACAAGAAATCTTTAACACATTTTAAAGTTTTGCAGAGGATGTTTGAGTTGTGCAATTTGACATCTAATGAAGGTGTTTGGTACGGTATTTCTCAAGTAAAACGAACGTGTGACATGTTGTCTTATGTAAACAAAGTCGGAGCTGCTTGGCAGGTCTGTCTCATTGTCTATGCTATTGGATAGAGAGAAATCACCGCAGCTGTTCACCACATGTTAGTGGGCAAATGGATCATCGTCAAATCAAAACCCAACCTTAATGTTCCTGTTGTGATGCACAGATGTTCCAAACTCCATTTCAGACGAGACTGACTTTATGACCAAAATTATCCTGTTTACACTTTGTAGTCAACTTTGACACAGGAATAACTGTGTTTGACTCAAATCAATGACATACAGGCCACCTTGAAAGGGATTCATTGCTGTTTAAAGGGATTCATTGCTGTTTAAAGGGATTCATTGCTGTTTAAAGGGATTCATTGCTGTTTAAAGGCCTGTTACCCAGAAATGATTTGGTATTGACATCATACCGTCTGCATTGGTCGTATAATTTAATAAATACAGATTACACCAAGAAGTCACAGTCCAGTTATCTTAGTTTCACTCTGAAGATCGTGAGGAAGTGAAATAGGCTTCCTACAGTATCTCATGGGGGACAAACATAATTAACCAAACGCGGAATCGGTCAGGAAACACACCTCTAAGACTATAAAGTAGTGCACTGGCCCTTTATTAGTCCTTATTTATCAAACCGATAGTCTGTAGCGCGGGCAAAAATACTTGTATACACCCCCTCCCCTTTAAGTCCCTTACTGTAATAGTTTTCCCATTAAAATTCTAATAAATAGCTTTTTTATCAACAACAAAAAAATATTTCTCAAGGAAGAATTTTGCTAAGATTGTGTGGGAGTGGTCTGAGCGGGGGGGGGGGGGGGGGACTTAAAACTAGTGTTATTGGCAGACAGGTTTGGAACTCGCTTTGTTATTGGTCTACCAAGCCAAAACTCACGCCCATATGCAAAGAAGCTGATTAGAAGGTACTGTGAAGATGATATTTTCAACCAGTAACTATCAGGAAATAACACTGATAAAAACATATCTATTTATTTTTTTTTATTTTTTTTAAAATCAAGAAACACTGTTTCATTGGCTCTTGTACAATATGATACAGAACACAGGGGGGGGGGGGGGGGGGGGCAGAGGTTTGACTGTACTGGGCCTTTAAATAATGTTTTAAATGTTATTTTTTTCTTGTTTTTTTCTTTCTATGGCGATGTCTGTCTTGATGAGTGTGTCTGTTTTATAGTTCACTGGCTCTGTGGCCTGTCTAACGATTCATGGCTGTTATAGTTGATGAAATAAACATACAAGATGCTTTAATATAGAACTTTATTGAAGATAAATAGATATGAATACGATAGATGGCTGATGCTCTGAGCCCACAGAGAGCTTCTGTGTTTTACTTCACTTATACAATAAACATTGTCATTACTAAACCTGATACCCATGTCTCAAACAGATGAGTTATCCTTCATACCCAATAATCATGGGCAGTAAAGGATAGATTTGATATATTGACTGGACATAATGACAGACCGAACAGCACTACATTGTGTTGATAGTGGGAATCCTCTGCTCTGTGAGAACAGGGTAATGTTCAGTAGAGACAAAACGTTTTGAAACGGCATGGAACACGGTGGTACTGGACTTCCTGAACTTGTCCAATAAGAACTATGATTTATTAAATGTTTTCCCCCGTTGCAAAACGTTTTGTTACGTTGTGCCCTACTGAACACCACCCAGGCTTCCCTGTGCTTCAGCTGTCCGCTCACCTCAGGGACACCTGTAGTCTGTCTCCAACTGCACCCCCCCACCCCTCCTCTCAGGGACACCTGTAGTCTGTCTCCAGCTGACCCCTCCTCTCAGGGACACCTGTAGTCTGTCTCCAGCTGCACCCCCCCATAGAGACTCATAGGAGTGACCCCCCAGCTGAGCACGTTCCCCCTGGGAGAGGTGGTGTTCTCACAGGACATCTGTTCCCGGATCTCAGCCGAGTTCAAAACATAGTCCCACACGTTGACATCTGTCATCTGACCTAAGAAGGCGTCCGTGTCAGAGATCCCCAGGAAGCCGTCCTGGTCCTTCCCCAGGATGAAGACCCCTGCTGGGCTGACTGTGTATCCCCTCCGGAGGTACTGCTCCTCCCCCACCAGCCCGTTGATCCACAGCTCAGCCCCCCCCGAGTGGGACGACCAGGTGACACAGTAGTTGACCCAGTCACGGGAGTGGAAGTTGTGGGGCAGGTTGACAAACTCGTTGCCGATCCACAGACCCACCTGGATGGATCACATGAAAAATAGAAATAAGACTGTTGATGACTTTTCCATCCCTCCCTCGCTTACTCCGCCCCGACTCCCTCCCTCCCTCCATGACTCCCTCCCCTCCCTCCATGACTCCCTCCCTGACTCCCCTCCCTCCCTGACTCCCTCTCTCCCTGACTCCCTCCCCTCCCTCCATGACTCCCTCCCTGACTCCCTCTCTCCCTGACTCCCTCCCCTACCTCCATGACTCCCTCCCTGACTCCCCTCCCTCCCTGACTCCCTCTCTCCCTGACTCCCTCCCCTCCCTCCATGACTCCCTCCCTGACTCCCTCCCTGACTCCCCTCCCTCCCTGACTCATTTCTCCCTGACTCCCTCCCCTCCCTCCATGACTCCCTCCCCTCACCTCCCACACTGACTCCCTCCCTGACTCCCTCCATGACTCCCACCCACCTCATATCCCATGGTGATCATTAGTTCGTTATCGTTGCCCTGGCTGGAGTATGACAGGACAGTGTGTATCTCTCCAGGGCGCGTCCTCAGGTGCATGCAGGCGGTGAAGGAGTGCAGGTCCATGGAGTGAGCCAGGTGGGCCCGGGCATAGCTCTCTGTGTTCCTCTCTGGGAAGTGGAGCACCAGGGGAGACATCACTCTGGGCTCTATGGGGGACAAAAATGATAGGGTTAACATCTGACACAGAAGAAGGAATGCTAAATATCTACTGCATCACACAACAATTTTCAAAATATAAGTACTCCACATAGAAATAGTATAAATAGAAGTACTGTAAATAGAATTACTCTAAATAGAAGTACTCTAAAGTGAAGTACTGTAAATAGAATTACTCTAAATAGAATTACTCTAAATATAAGTACTGTAAATAGAAGTACTCTAAAGCGAAGTACTGTAAATAGAATTACTCTAAATAGAAGTACTGTAAATAGAATTACTCTAAATAGAAGTACTCTAAATATAAGTACTCTAAATAGAAGTACTCTAAATAGAAGTACTCTAAATAGAAGTACTCTAAATAGAAGTACTCTAAATAGAATTACTCTAAATAGAAGTACTGTAAATATAAGTACTGTAAATAGAAGTACTGTAAATATAAGTACTGTAAATAGAAGTACTCTAAATAGAAGTACTCTAAATAGAAGTACTCTAAGTGAAGTACTGTAAATAGAAGTACTGTAAATATAAGTAATTTAAACATACATACTCTAAATATATGTACTGTAAATATAAGTACTCTAAATAGAATTACTCTAAATAGAAGTACTGTAAATAGAAGTACTGTAAATATAAGTACTCTAAATATAAGTACTGTAAATATAAGTACTCTAAATATAAGTACTGTAAATAGAATTACTCTAAATAGAAGTACTCTAAATAGAAGTACTCTAAATAGAAGTACTCTAAATAGAAGTACTCTAAATAGAAGTACTCTAAAGTGAATTACTCTAAATAGAATTACTCTAAATAGAAGTACTGTAAATAGAAGTACTCTAAAGCGAAGTACTGTAAATAGAAGTAATGTAAATAGAAGTACTGTAAATAGAAGTACTCTAAATAGAAGTACTCTAAATAGATCATAAAATAGAAACTTAGTGTAAAATGTTCCACTATACATTACATATACCTGTAGTGTTCTAACTACTAGTGTGACTACTAGTGTGACTACTATTGTGACTACTAGTGTGACTACTAGTGTGACTACTAGTGTAACTACTATTGTAACTACTAGTGTGACTACTAGTGTGACTACTATTGTGACTACTAGTGTGACTACTAGTGTGACTACTAGTGTGAATACTATTGTGACTACTATTGTAACTACTATTGTAACTACTAGTGTGACTACTATTGTGACTACTAGTGTAACTACTAGTGTGACTACTATTGTAACTACTAGTGTAACTACTAGTGTAACTAGTAGTGTGACTACTATTGTGACTACTATTGTAACTACTAGTGTGACTACTAGTGTAACTACTATTGTAACTACTATTGTGACTACTAGTGTGACTACTATTGTGACTACTATTGTAACTACTAGTGTGACTACTAGTGTAACTACTATTGTAACTACTATTGTGACTACTATTGTGACTACTAGTGTAACTACTAATGTAATTACTAGTGTAACTAATAGTGTGACTACTAGTGTGACTACTAGTGTAACTACTATTGTGACTACTAGTGTAACTACTAGTGTAACTACTATTGTGACTACTATTGTAACTACTATTGTGACTACTATTGTGACTACTAGTGTGACTACTAGTGTAACTACTAGTGTGACTACTAGTGTAACTACTAGTGTAACTACTATTGTAACTACTATTGTAACTACTATTGTGACTACTAGTGTGACTACTAGTGTGACTACTATTGTAACTACTATTGTGACTACTAGTGTGACTACTATTGTGACTACTATTGTAACTACTATTGTGACTACTATTGTAACTACTATTGTAACTACTATTGTGACTACTAGTGTGACTACTATTGTGACTACTAGTGTGACTACTAGTGTGACTACTATTGTGACTACTATTGTAACTACTATTGTAACTACTATTGTGACTACTAGTGTGACTAGTAGTGCGACTACTATTGTGACTACTATTGTAACTACTAGTGTGACTACTAGTGTAACTACTATTGTAACTACTATTGTGACTACTATTGTAACTACTAGTGTGACTACTAGTGTGACTACTAGTGTAACTACTATTGTGACTACTATTGTGACTACTAGTGTAACTACTAATGTAATTACTAGTGTAACTAATAGTGTGACTACTAGTGTGACTACTAGTGTAACTACTATTGTGACTACTAGTGTAACTACTAGTGTAACTACTATTGTAACTACTATTGTGACTACTATTGTGACTACTATTGTGACTACTATTGTGACTACTAGTGTGACTACTAGTGTAACTACTAGTGTAACTACTAGTGTGACTACTAGTGTAACTACTAGTGTAACTACTATTGTAACTACTATTGTGACTACTATTGTGACTACTAGTGTGACTACAATTGTAACTACTATTGTAACTACTATTGTAACTACTATTGTGACTACTATTGTGACTACTATTGTGACTACTATTGTAACTACTATTGTGACTACTATTGTAACAACTATTGTGACTACTAGTGTGACTACTATTGTGACTACTAGTGTGACTACTAGTGTGACTACTATTGTAACTACTATTGTGACTACTATTGTAACTACTATTGTAACTACTATTGTGACTACTAGTGTGACTACTAGTGTGACTACTAGTGTGACTACTAGTGTGACTACTAGTGTGACTACTAGTGTGACTACTATTGTAACTACTATTGTGACTACTATTGTAACTACTAGTGTGACTACTAGTGTAACTACTAGTGTGACTACTATTGTGACTACTAGTGTAACTACTATTGTGACTACTAGTGTAACTACTATTGTGACTACTAGTGTAACTACTATTGTGACTACTAGTGTGACTACTATTGTAACTACTATTGTGACTACTATTGTGACTACTAGTGTGACTACTATTGTGACTACTAGTGTGACTACTAGTGTGACTACTATTGTAACTACTATTGTGACTACTATTGTGACTACTAGTGTGACTACTATTGTGACTACTAGTGTGACTACTATTGTAACTACTATTGTGACTACTATTGTGACTACTAGTGTGACTACTATTGTGACTACTAGTGTGACTACTAGTGTGACTACTATTGTAACTACTATTGTAACAACTATTGTGACTACTAGTGTGACTACTATTGTGACTACTAGTGTGACTACTAGTGTGACTACTATTGTAACTACTATTGTGACTACTATTGTGACTACTATTGTGACTACTATTGTGACTACTATTGTGACTACTAGTGTGACTACTATTGTGACTACTATTGTGACTACTATTGTGACTACTAGTGTGACTACTATTGTGACTACTATTGTGACTACTATTGTGACTACTATTGTGACTACTATTGTGACTACTAGTGTGACTACTATTGTGACTACTATTGTGACTACTATTGTGACTACTAGTGTGACTACTATTGTGACTACTATTGTAACTACTATTGTGACTACTATTGTGACTACTATTGTGACTACTATTGTGACTACTATTGTGACTACTAGTGTGACTACTATTGTGACTACTAGTGTGACTACTAGTGTGACTACTATTGTAACTACTATTGTAACAACTATTGTGACTACTAGTGTGACTACTATTGTGACTACTAGTGTGACTACTAGTGTGACTACTATTGTAACTACTATTGTGACTACTATTGTGACTACTAGTGTGACTACTATTGTGACTACTAGTGTGACTACTATTGTAACTACTATTGTGACTACTAGTGTGACTACTATTGTAACTACTATTGTGACTACTAGTGTGACTACTAGTGTGACTACTATTGTAACTACTATTGTAACAACTATTGTGACTACTAGTGTGACTACTATTGTGACTACTAGTGTGACTACTAGTGTGACTACTATTGTAACTACTATTGTGACTACTATTGTGACTACTAGTGTGACTACTATTGTGACTACTAGTGTGACTACTATTGTAACTACTATTGTGACTACTAGTGTGACTACTATTGTAACTACTATTGTGACTACTAGTGTGACTACTATTGTAACTACTATTGTGACTACTAGTGTGACTACTAGTGTGACTACTATTGTAACTACTATTGTGACTACTATTGTGACTACTAGTGTGACTACTATTGTGACTACTAGTGTGACTACTAGTGTGACTACTATTGTGACTACTATTGTGACTACTATTGTGACTACTATTGTGACTACTATTGTGACTACTAGTGTGACTACTATTGTGACTACTATTGTGACTACTATTGTGACTACTAGTGTAACTACTATTGTAACTACTATTGTGACTACTATTGTGACTACTAGTGTGACTACTATTGTAACTACTATTGTAACTACTATTGTAACTACTATTGTGACTACTATTGTGACTACTATTGTGACTACTATTGTGACTACTAGTGTGACTACTAGTGTGACTACTAGTGTGACTACTAGTGTGACTACTAGTGTGACTACTATTGTAACAACTATTGTGACTACTAGTGTGACTACTATTGTGACTACTAGTGTGACTACTAGTGTGACTACTATTGTAACTACTATTGTGACTACTATTGTGACTACTAGTGTGACTACTATTGTGACTACTAGTGTGACTACTATTGTAACTACTATTGTGACTACTATTGTGACTACTAGTGTGACTACTATTGTGACTACTAGTGTGACTACTAGTGTGACTACTATTGTAACTACTATTGTGACTACTAGTGTGACTACTATTGTGACTACTAGTGTAACTACTATTGTGACTACTATTGTAACTACTATTGTGACTACTAGTGTGACTACTATTGTGACTACTAGTGTGACTACTAGTGTGACTACTATTGTGACTACTATTGTGACTACTATTGTAACTACTATTGTGACTACTAGTGTGACTACTAGTGTGACTACTAGTGTGACTACTAGTGTGACTACTAGTGTGACTACTAGTGTAACTACTATTGTAACCAATTTTCCCTTTTTTTCGGCACTGAGCAAATGTCAGATCTGCTGAGCGCAAACTTGAATGTTATGAAAATTATGTGCAACTTCCAGCCAGCGTTTACTGTGAACACTGAGGCTGTACCCGCTTTAAGTTACAGTTTTACTGTGAACACTGAGGCTGTACCCGCTTTAAGTTACCGTTTCACTGTGAACCCTGAGGCTGTACCCGCTTTAAGTTACAGTTTTACTGTGAACACTGAGGCTGTACCCGCTTTAAGTTACAGTTTTACTGTGAACACTGAGGCTGTACCCGCTTTAAGTTACAGTTTTACTGTGAACACTGAGGCTGTACCCGCTTTAAGTTACAGTTTTACTGTGAACACTGAGGCTGTACCCGCTTTAAGTTACAGTTTCAGACAGTGGTCAAGTTGGCTACCGTGGCTATTTGATCATAATTTAGGCCTATCAGAGTTGCCTACCATCAAAAACAATAGAGAAAATGAATCCCATAATATTTGAACATGGAAATAGCTGTTCTGTCACTGATTGGTGAAGGAGTTTAATAAGCTAAATGTAAAATACTGTTGATTTAACGGGTTAAATAAAGGAACAGAAAGGAACGCAATAAACCAGTACTTTTTGGGGGTTAGAACCAGTTCAGAACTTTATTTTGCTGGTCGGAACAGTGGAATGAAACTATAAAAACAGTGTTTCTGTTCAGAACATAACGATTGGAAAATAATGTTGGTTCCAACCCCTGATTGTAATAACATTGTGATAACACGTTGGTGTTATTACATGTAATATATAAGAGCAACCTCGTAGAATACGGTGTACTCCATACCTAACTACAGTACTCACCTTGTTTGGAAGGCCTTGCTTCCCCAATTGCACCTACATTAACAGAAACACAGAGTCAGAGTCACCTAAACCTTCACTCATTGTTATACTTTTAAATGTCAATAAAGATAAATCTTACTTGAATGTATGTGTTTTCCAAGAGAAGTAATCAGACCCTCGATCTTCAGAAGCTTTGATTCGATTTCATCTTGGCGACAGAACGCTGAGTGGAGAAAGAGAGAGAAAGAGAGAGTGAGTGAGAGAGGGAAAGAAAGAGAGAGAAAGAGAGAAAGAGAGAGTGAGAGAGAGGGAGTGAGGGAAAGAAAGAGAGATATAGAGAGTGAAAGAGAGGGAGTGAGGGAGAGAGGGAAAGAAAGAGAGATATAGAGAGTGAAAGAGAGGGAGAGAGGGAAAGAAAGAGAGAAAGAAAGAGAGATAGAGTGAGAGAGGGAGAGAGAGAGATAGAGCGAGGGGAAGCGAGAGGGGGGAGAGACAGAGATAGAGAGAAAGAGGAAGCGAGAGGGGGGAGAGACAGAGATAGAGAGAAAGAGGAAGCGAGAGGGCGGAGAGACAGAGATAGAGAGAAAGAGGAAGCGAGAGGGGGGAGAGACAGAGATAGAGAGAAAGAAAGAGGAAGTGAACATGGTCAGGGAAAGGCCTTGAGGCTGATTCCTCTCAGATGGGTTCCATATGTTGAGCATCATAAATCATCTAAAAACATACTGTGAGATGAGCAGCATCTTAGAAATCCACTATATTAAAGACATATGTTGAGCATCAATATGAGATATATCTATCTGTATCTATTTGCCTGTTAAAGTTGATCCATTCCTTAACATTGATCTCAGTCTTTTCATGTCCCAAGGGTTACTCGGGAAACCAGAAAGATAGTAAGAAGAGCGAAGGCAAAATTACAGTCTGGCAACACAAGACTATCCATTCCCTAACACACACACATGCCAGGGCCTGTATACAGATGTAGGATCTCAATTTGATCACTCTTTTGTTGCTGAGAATTTTCCTGCTCAGCAGTAAATTCAAACTTGTAGTGTATTAAAGTTTTTAAAAGACTTCTAAATTTTGTAATTTCAGACAAGGTTTTCCCTAACAAAAAATGCATCAACCCCTATAAAAATGTTCATTAATTATAATCCACATAATAATTCACGTATCCTGTTGCTGCAGGATAATTTTCCTGTTGTAGAAAACTGGCTCAAATTAAGATCCTACATCTGTAGATACAGTGCTACATTTTCAAATGGAGGTTACAGCCAAATTAGGACAACTAATTGATCCATTCCCTATCATATACAGCAGGACCTATATCTACATAGATATATAATAATATTTTCCCATTTAGTTTATCTTTTTAATTCCCTAAGAGTAGGTTCTGTCTACGTACTGCCTTTTCCCAGGCGAGGCAGGAAGGAGGACTCGACCACGCGATCGTTGAGCGGTTGGGCCATGCGGTAATCATTCCACAAAGTCTTATTGTCCATGTCCATCAGAGTACTTTCCAACTTTCTGATCTGGATAGGGGGAGAGGATAGGAAAGAGAGTGTATGAATCAATGAATCAATTAATTAAATAATGAATCAATTAATCAATTAAATAAATAATGAATCAATGAATCAATTAATTAAATAATGAATCAATTAATTAAATAATGAATCAATTAATCAATTAATTAAATAATGAATCATTGAATCAATTAATTAAATAATGAATCAATGAATCAATCAATAAAAGGATGAATGAATAAATGGGTGAATTAGTAAATGTTTCACAGGGCTGTTTCATCTGCTTTTTAGGGAGGCTAGGAGCAGAGTGTAAGAGTTCACGTCCATTATTGAAAAATGTAAAGGTTTAATTTACACCTCAGCAGTTTTGTGAGACAGCAGGGAGAGCTGAACTAACCAATCAAGTAATCAATCAATCAATCAATCACAGGGCTGTTTGATCTCCTTTTCATTCACGGCTATAGGGACAAATTTCAACAACAAAAAAGGTGAGTTAAATTTCAAAGAAAATTGATGTGGAGAATTGAAAAGTAAATTTTACAAATCAGACGGTTTGTGAGAGAGAGAGAGCAGGGTTACCTGGTTGTGAGAGAGGGTGATGGGTATAGTACCTGGTTGTGAGAGAGGGTGATGGGTATAGTACCTGGTTGTGAGAGAGGGTGATGGGTATAGTACCTGGTTGTGAGAGAGGGTGATGGGTATAGTACCTGGTTGTGAGAGAGGGTGATGGGTATAGTACCTGGTTGTGAGAGAGGGTGATGGGTATAGTACCTGGTTGTGAGAGAGGGTGATGGGTATAGTACCTGGTTGTGAGAGAGGGTGATGGGTATAGTACCTGGTTGTGAGAGAGGGTGATGGGTATAGTACCTGGTTGTGAGAGAGGGTGATGGGTATAGTACCTGGTTGTGAGAGAGGGTGATGGGTATAGTACCTGGTTGTGAGAGAGGGTGATGGGTATAGTACCTGGTTGTGAGAGAGGGTGATGGGTATAGTACCTGGTTGTGAGAGAGGGTGATGGGTATAGTACCTGGTTGTGAGAGAGGGTGATGGGCGTATCGAACACGGTCCACAGAATGCTCTCGTAACAGGGAGGGGTGGTGAGAGAGCCTTGGTACCTGAAGAAATGGTTCAGGTTCTCAGGTAGCATGGAACGCACGTTGAGGGTGGATATGTTCATGGACTGGCCTGTACAACATCCCAACAGGTGAAACAGAAACTGAGCATCAATAATACTGTTATTAGATAGATTCAGTAATACTGTTATTAATGTAGATAGATTCAGTAATACTGTTGTTAATGTAGATACATTCAGTAATATTCCAAAGAAAACCCAAATCACCTGCGTACTTGACCTTTCCCAGGTTGCTGATGAAATCGCTGTAGTAGGTGTTCTCAAAATGTCCGTCCTGTAACGGACAAAAACACAATCAAACCTACTGAACGGGTACGTGATGGATTCTGCATTCCTAGGCTACATGGTCTCCTTGCCAAAATGAGGCAAAACAACCACACCGGCTGAAAAAGAAACCCGGCCCGACAGCAACTAGACAACAACGAGAGAATGAGTTAGGTTGTTGATGAAATCGCCGCTAGTAGGTGTTCTCAAAAATGTCCATCAAACTAACTGGCTAAAGGTTCTATATCAAATAAAATGTCAAATAAAATGTTTTTTTTTGTCACGTGCTTCGTAAACAACAGGTGTAGACTAACAGTGAAATGCTTACGGACGGGCCCTTCCCAACAATGAGGAGATAGGAAAAAAATAAGAAATAGTCGAACATTTATAAATAATAACATGAAGAATAAATAGGAAAATAATTACACAAGGAATAAATACACAATGAGTAACGATAACTTGGCTACATACACAGGCTAACAGTACTGAGTCCATAGTGCAGGGATAGGAGGTCATTGACGTATATATGTACATATAACTAGGGATAAAGTGACTAGGTAACAGGATATATAATAAACAGTAGCAGTGTATGTGGGTCAACTATTTAGCAGTCTTATAGATTGTGGGTCGAAGCTGTTTAGGGTCCTGTTGGTTCCAGACTTGGCGCATCATTACCGGTTGCCGTGCGGTAGCAGAGAGAACAGCCTATGACTTGGGTGGCCGGAGTCTTTGACCATTTTTAGGGCCTTCCTCTGACACCGCCTGGTATAGAGGTCCTGGATGGTAGGGAGCTCTGTACCACTGACGTACTGGGCCATACGCACTACCCTCTGTAGCGCCTTGCGGTCGGGTGCCAAGCAGTTGCTATACCAGGCGGTGATGCAGCCAGTCAAGATGTTCTCAGTGGTGTAGCTGTAGAACTTTTTGAGGATCAGAGGGCCAGTGCCAAATCGTTTCAGCCCGCTGAGGGGGAAGAGGCATTATCATGCCCTCTTCACGCCTGTGTTGGTCTGTGGACCACGATAGTTCCTCAGTAACGTGGACACCGAGGAACTTGAAGCTCTCGACCTGCTCCACAACAGCCCTGTCGATGTGGATGAGGGTGTACTCAGCCCTCCATCTCAGCCCTGTAGATGTGGATGAGGGTGTACTCAGCCCTCCATCTCAGCCCTGTAGATGTGGATGAGGGTGTACTCAGCCCTCCATCTCAGCCCTGTAGATGTGGATGAGGGTGTACTCAGCCCTCCATCTCAGCCCTGTAGATGTGGATGAGGGTGTACTCAGCCCTCCATCTCAGCCCTGTAGATGTGGATGAGGGTGTACTCAGCCCTCCATCTCAGCCCTGTAGATGTGGATGAGGGTGTACTCAGCCCTCCATCTCAGCCCTGTAGATGTGGATGAGGGTGTACTCAGCCCTCCATCTCAGCCCTGTAGTCCACGATCAGCTCTTCTATCTTGCTGACGTTGAGGGATAGATTGTTATCCTGGCACCACACTGCCAGGTCTCTGACTTCCTCCCTGTAGGCTGCCTCATCCTTGTCGGTGATCAGGCAAAACACTGTCATGTTGTCTGCAAACTTAATGACGGCGTTGTGCGTGGCCACGCATTCATTTTGGAAGAACAGAACTGGCAAAACAACCACATGTTGGCTGAAACAGAAACAGGCTGGCAACATACTACAGGAGAGATAAACATACCGGCAACATACTACAGGAGAGATAAACATACTGGCAACATACTACAGGAGAGATAAACAGACTGGTAACATACTACAGGAGAGATAAACAGACTGGTAACATACTACAGGAGAGATAAACAGACTGGTAACATACTACAGGAGAGATAAACAGACTGGCAACATGGCTACAGGAGAGATAAACAGACTGGCAACATACTACAGGAAAGATAAACAGACTGGTAACATACTACAGGAGAGATAAACAGACTGGTAACATACTACAGGAGAGATAAACAGACTGGTAACATACTACAGGAGAGATAAACAGACTGGCAACATACTACAGGAAAGATAAACAGACTGGTAACATGACTACAGGAAAGATAAACAGACTGGCAACATGGTTACAGGAGAGATAAACAGACTGGTAACATACTACAGGAGAGATAAACAGACTGGTAACATGGTTACAGGAGAGATAAACAGACTGGCAACATGTTTACAGGAGAGATAAACAGACTGGTAACATACTACAGGAGAGATAAACAGACTGGTAACACACTACAGGTGAGATAAATAGACTGGCAACATGGTTACAGGAGAGATAAACAGACTGGTAACATGGTTACAGGAGAGATAAACAGACTGGTAACATGACTACAGGAGATGTAAACAGACTGGCAACATGGTTACAGGAGAGATAAACAGACTGGTAACATACTACAGGAGAGATAAACAGACTGGCAACATGGTTACAGGAGAGATAAACAGACTGGTAACATGGTTACAGGAGAGATAAACAGACTGGTAACATGGTTACAGGTGAGATAAACAGACTGGCAACATGTTTACAGGAGAGATAAACAGACTGGCAACATGTTTACAGGAGAGATAAACAGACTGGTAACATGGTTACAGGAGAGATAAACATACTGGCAACATGGTTACAGGAGAGATAAACAGACTGGTAACATACTACAGGAGAGATAAACAGACTGGCAACATGTTTACAGGTGAGATAAACAGACTGGTAACATACTACAGGAGAGATAAACAGACTGGCAACATGGTTACAGGTGAGATAAACAGACTGGTAACATGTTTACAGGAGAGATAAACAGACTGGTAACATGGTTACAGGAGAGATAAACAGACTGGTAACATACTACAGGAGAGATAAACAGACTGGTAACATGGTTACAGGAGAGATAAACAGACTGGCAACATGTTTACAGGAGAGATAAACAGACTGGTAACATACTACAGGAGAGATAAACAGACTGGTAACATGGTTACAGGAGAGATAAACAGACTGGCAACATGTTTACAGGAGATATAAACAGACTGGTAACATGGTTACAGGAGAGATAAACATACTGGCAACATGGTTACAGGAGAGATAAACAGACTGGCAACATGGTTACATGTGAGATAAACAGACTGGTAACATACTACAGGAGAGATAAACAGACTGGTAACATGGTTACAGGAGAGATAAACAGACTGGCAACATGTTTACAGGAGAGATAAACAGACTGGTAACATGGTTACAGGAGAGATAAACATACTGGCAACATGGTTACAGGAGAGATAAACAGACTGGCAACATGGTTACAGGAGAGATAAACAGACTGGCAAAATGGTTACAGGAGAGATAAACAGACTGGTAACATACTGCAGGAGAGATAAACAGACTGGCAACATGTTTACAGGTGAGATAAACAGACTGGTAACATACTACAGGAGAGATAAACAGACTGGCAACATGACTACAGGAGATGTAAACAAACTGGCAACATGACTACAGGAGAGATAAACAAACTGGCATCACGACTACAGCGGGTGAGAACCAAGAGGTGATAGACATGTCCAGCTGTGTTTCATCACTGTGTGTGAGACTGAAACAATGACAGTTGGCTGTGGCGCAATAGGCACATCAGCAGTGGCTGGGGTCGGGCTGGTCTAGCGGGTTACTGCTGCTGCTTGCTGCACATATTTCCTACTTATCAGTACACTCCCATGTTAGTCTCTTCACATTCCATGTATCTCTCATCACCTTTCTTTAAATGTCTAAATGAAAACAAAAAATATGAAATATACTCTCCTTTAAAATTAAAATAAAAGGCAAAAAGGAGAGCTATTGGTGGGAGAAAACTCCAGCTGTATGTGTGACTAGAACATTGTCTCAGTAAGCAGGACGACCAGTACTAGGGCAATAGAACACCAGCACACACACACACACACACGCTACACAGCTGCAGTCCATTAGGTAGCTGGGAAGGATGCCTGTGCCCTGTGGCAGCGTTGCCAAAGCGATGACCTCTAACCCAACAGCAAAGTGTTGGAACTGACTGGCTAGCTGGCTGCCTGACTGGCTGAATTAATGGCTAACTGACTGGCTGACTGGCTGGTTGACGGTTTGACTGACTGGCTGACTGACTGGTTGGCTGGCTGAATGAATGACTAACTGACTGGCTGAGTGGCTGACTGGCTGGTTGATGGTTTGACTGACTGGCTGACTGACTGACTGACTGGCTGGCTGGTTGGCTGGCTGAATGACTAACTGACTGGCTGGCTGGCTGATTGCCTGACTGGCTGATTGGCTGAAGGTTTGACTGGCTGGCTGGATGACTGGGTGACTGGCTGGCTGGCTGGCTGCCATTTGTTCCTATCTCTAGAAGCCAACTTTCCCTCAGCGGGCCAAACAGCACGCAATCGCCCAATCAATGGGCCCATTAACCTTGCAGGCAGGATGTCCAATACTATTATACTATCAAATGTTATGCCAGCGGGCACCGGGCCAGGGGGCACCGGGCCAGTTACCCACAAAGCTGTTCTATGTGTCATCTGTTCCGAGTTAATATACTGGAATACCACAAGAAGAAGGTAAAATACGAACAAGAAGATGAACAACCTGTCTTTAGATCTCACCTCGTAGAAGAAGGCTAGAACTGCCAGCCCGTCAGGCTTGTCGCTGGCCTCTTGAAAGCTCTTGTACTTATCAGAGTTATAATGGACAACATGGAGCTGCAAAACAGAGGACAAATTGTAAGTTGAAAGTTGCTCCAGTTGTCAAACACCAGGTTGGAAGTAATTTAATTTGTAAACATCCATATGTTAAGTACTAATCTGTACTTTATCCAATCAACAGGCCCTATGTTCCTCTATGGAACCAAGAGGATAACTTTAGTACAGGCCCTATGTTCCTCCGGGAACCAAGAGGATAACTTTAGTACATAACCTATGTTCCTCCAAGAACCAAGAGGATAACTTTAGTACATAACCTATGTTCCTCCGGGAACCAAGAGGATAACTTTAGTACATAACCTATGTTCCTCCAAGAACCAAGAGGATTAAGTAAATAATCCATACAACAGTCATCCATATAAATAGTCCAGCAGAGTATATATTATAGTATATATTACTAGCATATATCTACAGTATCTATCTATATATATATAGTACCAGTCAAACGTTTGGACACACCTACTCATTGAAGGGTTATTCTTTATTTTTAATATTTTCTACTTTGTAGAATAATAGTAAAGACATCAAAACGATTAAATAACACATATGGAATCATGTAGTAACCAAAAAAGTGTTAAACAAAACTAAATATATTTTAGATTCTTCAAAGTAGACACCCTTTGCCTTGATGACAGCTTTGCACACTCTTCGCATTCTCTCAACCAGCTTCACCTGGAATACTTTTCCAAAAGTCTTGAAGGAGTTCCCACATATGCTGAGCACTTGTTGGCTGCTTTTCCTTCACTCTGCGGTCCAACACATCCCAAACCATCTCAATTAGGTTGAGCTCGGGTGATTGTGGAGGCCAGGTCATCTGATGCAGCACTCCGTCACAGATTTCCACCGGTCTAATGTCCGTTGCTCGAGTTTCTTGGCCCAAGCAATTATCTTCTTCTTACTGGTCTTCTTTAGTAGTGGTTTCTTTGCAGAAATTCGACCACGAAGGCCTGATTCACGCAGTCTCCTCTGAACAGTTGATGTTGAGATGTGTCTGTTACTTGAACTCTGTGAAGCATTTATTTGGGCTGCTATCTGAGGTGCAGTTAACTCTAATGAACTTATCCTTTGCAGCAGAGTGAATGACTAACTGACTGGCTGGCTGGCTGATTGCCTGACTGGCTGATTGGCTGAAGGTTTGACTGGCTGGCTGGATGACTGGGTGACTGGCTGGCTGGCTGGCTGCCATTTGTTCCTATCTCTAGAAGCCAACTTTCCCTCAGCGGGCCAAACAGCACGCAATCTTCCTTTCCTGTGGCGGTCCTCATGAGAGCCAGTTTCATCATTTTGCTTGATGGTTTTTGCGACTGCACTTGAAGAAACTTTCAAAGTTCTTAAAATTTTCCGAATTGACTGACCTTCATGTCTTAAAATAATGATGGACTGTCGTTTCTCTTTGCTTATTTGAGCTGTTCTTGCCATAATATGGACTTTGTCTTTTACCAAATAGGGCTATCTTCTGTATACCACACATACCTTGTCACAACACGACTGATTGGCTCAAACGCATTAAGAAGGACATAAATTCCACAAATTAACTTTTAACAAGGCACACCTGTTAATTGAAATGCATTCCAGTTGACTACCTCATGCAGCTGGTTGAGAGAATGCCAAGAGTGTGCAAAGCTGTCATCAAGGAAAATGGTGGCTACTTTGAAGAATCTAAAATATATTTTTATTTGTTGAAATTTTTGGGGGGTTACTACATGATTCCATATGTATTATTTCATAGTTTTGATGTCTTCGCTATTATTCTACAATGTAGAAAATAGTAAAAATAAAGAAAAACCCTTGAATGAGTAGGTGTGTAGAAACGTTTGACTGGTGCTGTATACAAATATAAATATATATTGAACATTTGCATTGCTGGATTGTTTTATGGATAATAAAATGTAGTATTGACATCCTTCAGAAACTGAAAGAGGGATGAGTTGTTTCGGGGTAGTGCAGCTGTTTCAGCCTACAATATTTATACAGCAATTCAGCTTCCAGCTGCGAATGACCTTCAACATCAATATCAAATAAAGTAATATTTGAATACATTTGCTATGCTAGACTTGTGACTGTTGTATGGCTATAATGGAGATGCACTGTTGAGTTAGAGGTAGCCCGGTCTCAGAACTGTTTGTGCTATATCAGGTCAACTCCTTTTGATGTTGCCATGACGAGGAGTGGCAATGAGTGTCATGATGGTACAAAGGCTGCTGTTAAGGCCTTAGTTCCACTATGGTCAAGTCAAGCGCACCTCTATTTGCTCTGCTGTTTTAAATCGTTCAGAAACATACATTTTTTGGGGGGGGGGGTTAATGTATCTGTAACATTAGCCTACCTCTGCCATGTATCTGATGCCATCCAGGGTGTGCTCTGCCCCGCTCTCCTCCAGGTCCCAGCCGCCCCAGTGGAGGTGCATCTGGACGGCCGTGTAGCCCCCAGGGAGACCCTTGGTAATCACCATGCTGGGAGGGAGGACGATTTCAACTGCCCACAACACAAGACATTTTAATATTTACAATAATATTAAAATATATGCCATTTAATGAATTAATGAATTAATAAATATATGCCATTTAATGAATTAATTAAATATATGCCATTTAACAGATGCTTTTATCCAAGTAAACTTAGTCCCCATTGAGATTAGGTTAAAGGGACCAATACTAACTAATTTAGATACAATGTTGAAGATGTTATTGTTGACAAAATATGTTTCAATGGTATTGAATGTTCATTGTTCGTTCACTATAACAAAACAGTCAAATCTAAAACTGTTATAAACTTCACCGGGTATATGAAGTTGGTTTAATTTTTTTATTTTTTGTTGTACATTATTTCCGTTTTTTTGGGGGGTGGGGGGGGTACACCATATCACACTACTTTTTACCTGAGTGTCCGTTGTTTTTCATGAGGAAGTTACCCTTCTGAGCATCATATCCAGTGAGCTCGAGCTGCAGCATGCGGGGGTTGTGACGCACGCTCCGCCGCTGGATGTCGATCGGGGACTGTCTCCGACCGCCGCACGCTGGATACTCCTCCGCCCAGTGCACCTGGTCCAGGGCCCCTTCTGAAGAAGGAGAAACGGAACGGATGGATGATAACGACGACGATGAACAATACAACAATGTGAACTTGGCCCAATGTCTAAAACTGGCTGCCCAAGCCTCCAACTATAGTCCAAGTAGACATTCCCACAGAGGCCAGTTTGTTCACGCAGAGGAGAGAAGGAACCAACGGAACACTGCCGTATAAAGTTCCTCTGTTTCTCCCTCTACCTTCACAGCACCTTGATGTAACCACAAAACCTCTAAAGCCAAATGTCTGAGTGATGGTTTGTAAGAGAGGTATTACAGTAAACTGTACGTCTGTCACGAACCAAATGGCTGTCTGAAAGGGCTCAGACATTACACACTATGATAATGAACACAAATGATATCGTTCCTAGCTGTAATCATATACGTCTACAGTATACACTGAGGATCTAATCGTCATGTTACCCGTTTGTCATCATGAGCGGTAGAGATTTATGATTTAAACAGCAATTATAAACTGGGTGGCTCCAGCTCTGAATGTTGATTGGTTGACAGCTGTGGTATATGAGACCGTATACCACCGACATGACAAAACATGTATTTTTACTGCTTTAATTACGTTGGTAGCCAGTTTATAACAGCAATAAGGCACCTCCGGGGGTTTGTGATATATGGCCAATATACCAGGGCTAAGGTCTGTGTCCAGGCACTCCGCGTTGCGTCTTGCCTAAGGACAGCCCTTAGCCCTGGTATATTGACCATATACCACACACATTGCAAACTTTCATCAGTTTTATCATGTCTAAAACTACAACTATTTCTATTCACTTAAAATATCATAGAGTTGATCATCTCTACAAATAAGACATGAAAAATAAATTGAAATATTTGAGAATGAGTTCAAGACTTTGTGTTTTTTTTTCTGGGGGTTTGGAGTCCCCCAAAAAAACACAAAAAACCCCACAATGGATAACGAAGAGGATATAGCTCATCAATTAATCCATACCTGTATATGTCCAATGTATTCCATCTATCCCAGCAGAGGCAAAGCTTACCAACATGAAATTAACCAAAAGACTGAAGCACTCCATTTCAATGGAAATCCTCTTGACACACACATACACACGTCCCTCACTTCTCTCTCTCTCTCTCTCTCTCTCTCCAACTGCGACTGAAAGGAGGTATTGAAACTTCCGTGAAACCAACGCCCCAGGCTAACTGCTCCCCTTTGCTCAACACAGTGTTACACAAGAGCACCAACCTCTGGTTGACTATTGATTACTTGAGCTTTAACCAAAATGTTTTACAAAACGAAATGGTAACAGCACACTTCCCCAAGTGTGACTCTTTGTGTACAAATATTGGTGTAGGCTCATGGCTCTTTTGCTTGGGAGGCATCGAGAGTTCTGTGGAATGAAATGTCATGAAATGCTCTTTACTTTTTAGTTTTGAATGTTTTTTTTGCTCCCTTCGTTGTCCAGTTGTTAAATTCTTGTTGTAAATTGTACTTAATGTAAATAATATTGTTTCTTTTAAAACGGAGGATTAATTTGGGATGCGTCATGACCATCGTGATCAAGGGGAATGTGGTCCACAAGCACATCTGGTTCTTGTTAACATTTGTCCCATAATCTAAACAGACCAGTTTATTTATTTAGTCTATTTTATTGATTAATGTGTTGAGATAATATTGTAGACACATTTTACATTGATAGGTTACTTTTATTGTTATGGTTATAATGGCAAATGTGTCAAGATGTGGGTTTATAGGGAAAATAGGTGGACATTAAACTTTTAACACTAACAGTCAACACTAAGAAACAATTCATTTATATTGATCTCTAATAATGTTATAAATTCACTTTGAATTTGTAGACAAAATTATGAAATATTTGACAGGTGTTTCACCAAGTATTTTGAGAGGCAAACTTGCCCTTGACTATAATAATGTATTAGAAAATATTGTTCAATTTCCCACAACATATTTTTTTCACTGCCTGGCTTAGTGATGAGGAAAGCCAAGCCCGCTATCATCACTTCAACAGAAACATCCTGCAAGTACAGTCATGTTGACATCTGTCACTATAATGTGTGCCAGAGGGGATGTTACCCTGTCAGAGAGTGTATGAGTCCCAAATGGCACCCTATTCCCTACTTAGTGCACTACTTTTGACCAGGACCCATAGCAGTGTAGTGCACTATATAGGGAATAGGTTGGCATTTGGGACAGAGCAATGAGTCTCATCTAACAGATGTTTCACCCATCAGCGCATCAGAACAACCTTTAGACGGGTCTGAATACAGAGAGAGTGGGATAACAGGTATAATTTGCTGGGAGCACCACCTGTTACAACATGCTCCTGACCAGGCCCTACTGCCTCAAAGAAAATCAAATAACCACAAGCCTCCTCTGTGTGCGTGCGTGTGTGTGTGTGCTTTTTTTCTTTACTTTTTCATGTCATCCCTCAAGGGTATTTAAGTTCACACTCTTTATACATTATACAGTGCATTCGGAAAGTATTCAGACCCCTTGACTTTTGACACATTTTGTTAAGCTACAGCCATATTTTAAAATTGATTAAATCGTTTTTTCCCCCTCATCAATCTACACACAATACTCCATAATGACATCACAATACGCCATCATGACATCACAATACCCCATAATGATGAAGCAAAAACAGGTTTTTAGAAATGCTTGCAAATAATACAAAATCTAATACTGAAATATCACATTTACATTGACCCTATACTCAGTACTTTGTAGAACGAGGTTTGGCAGCGATTACAGCCTCAAGTCTTATTGGGTATGAAGCTACATGCTTGGCACACCTGTATTTGGGGAGTTTCTCCCATTCTGCTCTGCAGATCCTCTCAAGCTCTGTCAGGTTGGATGGGGAGTGTCGCTGCACAGCTATTTTCAGGTCTCTCCAGAGATGTTCGATTGGGTTCGTCCGGGCTCTGGATGGGCCACTCAAGGACATAGAGACTTGTCCCGAAGCCAATCCTGTGTTGTCTTGGCTGTGTGCTTAGGGTTGTTGTCCTGTTGGAAGGTGAACCTTCGTACCAGTCTGAGGTCCTGAGCAGGTTTTCATCAAGGGTCTCTCTTGCTGCTTTGCTCTGTTCATCTTTCCCTCGATCCTGACTAGTCTCCCAGTCCCTGCCGTTGAAAAACATCCCCACAGCATGATGCTGCCACCACCATGCTTCACCGTAGGGATGGTGCCAGGTTTCCTCCAGACGTGACACTTGGCATTCAGGCCAAAGAGTTCAAACTTGGTTTCATCAGACCAGAGAATATTGTTTCTCATGATCTGAGAGTCCTTTAGGTGCCTTTTGGCAAACTCCAAGGCCCTTCTCCCCCAATTGCTCAGTTTGGCCGGGCGGCCTGCTCTAGGAAGAGTCTTGGTCGTTCCAAACCTCTTCCGTTTTAGAATGATGGAGGCCACTGTGTTCTTGGGGACCTTCAATGCTGCAGATATTTTTTGGTACCCTTCCCCAGATCTGTGGCTCAACACAACTCTGTCTCGGAGCTCTTATGGACAATTACTTTGACCTGATTGCTTGTTTTTTTCTCTGACATGTGGGACCTTATATAGACAGGTGTGTGCCTTTCCAAATCATGTCCAATCAATTGAATTTACCACAGGTGGACTCCAATCAAGTTGTAGAAACATCTCAAGGACGATCAATGGAAACAGGATGCACCTGAGCTCAATTTCGAGTCTCATAGCAAAGGGTCTGAACACTTAATAAACTTGCAAACATTTCTAGGAATCTGTTTTCACTTTGTCATTATGGGGAATTGTGTGTAGATGGATGAGGGAAAGGAATTATTGAATCCATTTTAGAATAAGGCTGTAACGTAACAAAATGTGTAAAAAGGGAAGGGGTCTGAATACTTTCCGAGTGCACTTTATATACAAAAGTATGTGGACACCCATTCAAATGAGTGGATTTGGCTATTTCAGCCACACCCGTTGCTGACAGGTGTATAAAATCAAGAACAGAGCCATGCAATCTCCATTGACAAACATTGGCAGTAGAATGGCCTTACTGAAGAGCTCAGAGACTTTCAATGTGACCATCATAGGATGCCACCTTTCCAACAAGTGAGTTCATCATATTTCTGCCCTGCTAGAGCCGACCCGGAAGTGGTAGGCCACACAAACTCACAGAACGGGACCTCCGAGTGCTGAAGCGCATAGCACATAAAAATCACCTGTCCTCGGTTGCAACACTCACTACTACCGAGTTCCAAACTGCCCCTGGAAGCAACCTCAGCACAAGAACTGTTCGTCAGGAGATTCATGAAATGGGTTTCCATGACCGAGCAGCCACACACAATGCCTCAGATCACCATGCGCAAGGCCATGTGTTGCCAGCAGTGGTGTAAAGCTCTCCACCATTGGATTCTGAAGCAGTGGAAACTTGTTCTCTGGAGTGATGAATCACACTTCACCATTTGGCTGAAATAGCTGAATCCACTCATTTGAAGGTGTGTCCACATACTTTTGACGGCTTCTAAAGGCTTCTAAAGTTTGTCATTTCCACTTTGACATTTCAGACTTCATTAACCCTTAAGAGAAATGTACCAACTCCTAAAAAAATGTCCAAAAAATGTTATAATCCACATAATAATTTACATTTCCTGTTGCTGCAGGATTATTTTCATGCTGTGTCAAACTGGCTCAAATTAAGATCCTACATCAGTAGATTATTCTCAGTTTGCTTGTTGAATTCACCAATTGTTGGTTAAATGGTGTGAAATTGTGACGTAACCTATGTACAGAATAATATTTTAGTCACATTGAAGTGAGTCCTGGTCAAGTTCTTTAACCAACAAGGCAAAACAAAAGATATTATGGATTAGGATCATAACACCCGATGTCACAGGAAAAGGACCCCAAAAAAAGATCATCAAGGACATCAACCACCCGAGCCACTGCCTGTTCACCCCGCTGCCATCCAGAAGGCGAGGTCAGTACAGGTGCATCAAAGCTGGGACCGAGAGACTGAAAAAACAGCTCCTATCTCAAGGCCATCAGACTGCTAAACAGAGAAGCTGCTTGACTACATTGAGACCCAATCACTGGACACGTTAATAAATGGATCACTAGTCACTTTATACAATGCCACTCTAAATAATGCCACTTTAATAATGTTTACATATCTTACATTACTCATATCACATGTACTATATACTGTATTTTATACCATCTATTGCACCTTGCCTCGGCCATCACTCATCCATATACAGTTGAAGTCGGAAGTTTACATACACTTGGGTTGGAGTCATTAAAACTCATTTTTCAAACACTCTACAAATTTCTTGTTAACAAACTATAGTTTTGGCAAGTCGGTTAGGACATCTACATTGTGCATGACACAAGTAATTTGTCCAACAATTGTTTACAGACAGATTATTTAACTTATGATTCAGTGTATCACAATTCCAGTGTGTCAGAAGTTTACATACACTAAGTGGACTGTGCCTTTAAACAGCTTGGAAAATTCCAGAAAATTATATCATGGCTTGAGAAGCTTCTGATAGGCTAATTGACATCATTTGAGTCAATTGGAGGTTTACCTGTGGATGTATTTCAAGGCCTACCTTCAGACTCAGTGCCTCTTTGCTTGACATCATGGGAAAATCAAAAGAAATCAACCAAGACCTCAGAAAAAGAATTGTAGACCTCCAGAAGTCTGGTTCATCTTTGGGAGCAATTTCCAAACGCCTGAAGGTACCACGTTCATCTGTACAAACATAAGTACGCAAGTATAAACACCATGGGACCACGCAGCCATCATACCGCTCAGGAAGGAGACGCGTTCTGTCTCCTAGAGATGAACGTACTTTGGTGAAAAGTGCAAATCAATCCCAGAACAACATCAAAGGATCTTGTGAAGATGCTGGAGGAAACAGGTACAAAAGTATCTATATCCACATTAAAACGAGTCCTATATCGACATAACCTGAAAGGCTGCTCAGCAAGGAAGAAGCCACCGCTCGAAAACCGCCATAAAAAAGCCAGACTACGGTTTGCAACTGCACATGGGAACAAAGATCGTACTTTTTGGAGAAATGTCCTCTGGTCTGATGAAACAAAACTAGAACTGTTTGGCCATAATGACCATCGTTATGTTTGGAGGAAAAAGGGGGAGGCTTGCTAGCCAAAGTACACCAACCTAACCATGAAGCACAGGGGTGGCAGCATCATGCTGTGGGGGTGCTTTGCTGCAGGAGGGACTGGTGCACTTCACAAAATAGATGGAAAATTATATGGATATATTGAAGCAACATCTCAAGACATCAGTCAGGAAGTTAAAGCTTGGTTGCAAATGGGTCTTCCAAATGGACAATGACCTCAAGCATATTTCCAAAGTTGTGGCAAAATGGCTTAAGGACAACAAAGTCAAGATATTGGAGTGGCAATCACAAAGCCCTGACCTCAATCCTATAGAAAATGTGTGGGCAGAACTGAAAAAGCATTTGCGTGCAAGGAGGCCTACAAACCTGACTCAGTTACACCAGCTCTGTCATGAGGAATGGGCCAAAATTCACCCAACTTATTGTTGGAAGTTTGTGGAAGGCTACCTGAAACGTTTGACCCAAGTTAAACAATTTAAAGGCAATGCTACCAAATACTAATTGAGTGTATGTAAACTTCTGACCCACTGGGAATGTGATGAAAGAAATAAAAGCTGAAATAAATAATTCTCTCTACTATTCTCTTCTGACATTTCACATTCTTAAAATAAAAAGTGGTGATCCTAACTGACCTAAAACAGGGAATTATTACTTGGATTAAATGTCAGGAATTTTAAATGTATTTGGCTAAGGTGTATGTAAACTTCTGACTTCAACTGTACTTTACATGCAAATATTCTCTTTCACCCCTTTAGATGTGTGTGTATTAGGTAGTTGTTGGGGAATTGTTAGATATTACTGCACAGTCGTGAACTAGAAGCACAAACATTTCGCTACACTCGCATTAACACCTGCTAACCGAGTGTATGTGACGAATACAATTTGATTTGGAATGTAGCAGAAAACTACAGTACTTGCACAGAGTTTCTAAACCCAGAGGTTCAACATCATAAGACTTCCGGTAACACTTGCGAAACAGACCAGTTGTTAATTTTCTCGAAATCTAAAGGCACAACCTAGATTCGAGACAATGTCTTTTTCGTCAAAATCAACTTTATATCGCAAGGAGTGACTCTGATTTTACTGCCTGTACATGCGCAGACACGATGACGTTCAGAAAGTGAACCTGAGTTTTGCTAGCCAACGTCGCCGTGACATCGCCTACAAGTGTGATCGGGGATTTCTATTGGAGAAGCAGTTTTAGCCTATCTTCATACTGTATTGTCTTTGGTAGTACCCTTGATATATACATTTGCACAGAATGTTGGCACCCCCCACTGGCCATATATTGCAGTCCAGCTCTATGGACTTGTCAGTATCTACACACGGTGCTAAACCGCAGAGGCGTTCCAGAGCAGAGACTGTGTGTAGTTACAGACCGGTTGTGCCCTAAAGATGGCGCTGTCGATCTATTAGGCAATACACATTAGTTATCCTAACCAGTAGTTTTTTATTTAAAAAGGATAGTCAGTTAAGAACAAATTGTTATTTACAGTTAACTGCCTTGTTCAGGGGCAGAACAACAGATTTTTACCCCGCCAGCTCCGGGATTCGATACAGCAACCGTTCGGTTACTGGCCCAACGCTCTAACCACTAGGATACCTGCCACCCCTTCAAGTATGCTTGATTCAAGTATGATTCAATCACATGTATTGTGTATTGTACATGTCATTGTGCATAAAATCGCAATGCTGTTAGCTAGATTGAATACTTTGTCTTTGGTCTACATTTAATTGCCAAGTTGGCAAGACTGAAAGAATAGACTTGAGAAGAGGTTATTACCGTCCACCTCCAGCATTAAACGCTGTTGATCTCTCATTAGTTTGTGGTGAAAACATCTCTCAGTCATCTTATCTATCTCATCCCTAATTAACAAGTGAGATATTTCACGTTATGACCCAAACCCCTTTTTTCCCCCCTCCAACCTTCGGTCTAATACATTCAACCTGGCATTGGTTCAAAGAGCCATCAACACACTGTAATGGACACTGTTGTGAGTAGAAGGCCTTGCATTAAGATGGTGTGTAAATGCCCCCCTACCCCCCCAGCCCTTCTGCTCCAATAGGTCCCAGTCATAAGTTAATGAATGAAGTGGGTCGATAGGCATCAACCAGACAGAGAGAAAAACCCATCTATCTATGGGCATACAGCCATTTCAATGTCAGCCAAATGTGCCCGATCACTCCCAAGACCAACACAATGGATTAAGTCATAGTATGACCCAGCATTCCAAATGGGCCACTATTCCCTACATAGTGCCCTACTTTTGACCAGAGGCCCACTACAATCGGGAATAGGGTCCCATTTGGGACGTATGCGTGGACAAAAATGCAGTAGCGTCTTTACACCTCCCCCCTCCCCTCCCTTGGTTGTTCTCAAGGGTACAAAACAGTTTACTGTCCGTTTTCATCAGCATAAACAGACCTAGGACAGTGTCCCAAAAATGCCCTGGTCAAAAGTAGTGCACTATATAGAAAATGGGGTGTCATTTGGGACGAGATACTACACTTCCTCAACAGCCTCCAAGCCATCATCATGCTTGGTCATTGTGACTGTTGGCTATAGATCAAAAGGTCAACTATACTATATAGCTGAAGGAAAATAAAATTTCAATATGATCCCTTTATTTGTCAATTGTACACAAGGTGCAACCGAAATGTGACTTCCGCTCTATCCCAAACCCTCTGAAACACACACACAGGTTGGAGAGGGGACTGGCACAGTGGGATGTCCGTAGAGCAGCTGTTGTGATAGGTTAAGTGCATTGCTTAAGGGCACAACAGCAGACAGGCAATGACATCTAGGATTTGATACTAGCAACCCTAAGGTTGACAGCTCAATTCTCACCTGATTTTTTTTCTCCCCCTGTCAGACGCAGGATTTAAACTGGCAACCCTCTAGGTTTCGAGACTAACTGCTCGGCCATCTAAAACAGAACTGATACATATAACCATAGCCTTTCCTTCCACAAGGACAGATCCCAGATCTACAGAAAACTCGTATGACGTGACAACACACAGGAGGTTGGAGGCACCTTAATTGTTGAGGACGGGCTCGTGGTAATGGATGCAGCGGAATGGTATCAAATACATGGTTCCCAGCCATTATGCCTTCTTCCCCTCAGCAGCCTCCACTGCAATGACCATAGGAGTTGGCAAAACAGCACAAACAGATCTGGCACCAGGCTAGAATAGGTTCTATCCTCATGGCTTTGTTGTTGTTGTTATTAAACAAATAATCCATTGTTTGTTGACCCCATAATAAATAAGGGAAACTGAACTGCAACATCAAGAGCACAATGTAGGGACTGTATGTTTTGGTTAGGGCCTTAAAGGAGAAGGACTGACTGATCCCCCATGGCAAATGACACCACATACAGTGTTAGACTGCCCACAGAGGACCACATCCACCAAGCCAGAGACACAAAAACTATTCTGTGTGTCTTGTGACAAAACAAAAAAAACCTTCCTCTTTTTCCTTCACATAACATGTCTAATCAATCACAATTAGAGAGACGACAGCAATGATCAATAAATCAACTTACCAACCATCCTCCCTCTTCAATCAGTGACTTCTGCAACAGCTACTTGACCTCTGGAAAGGTCAATTAAACAATAATCACTGCTGGTCGAGAGCAGTTCTCCCCCTACACACAGCAGCACTTTGTCTGCATCCAAAACGACACCCTATTTCCTATTATAGTGCACTACTTTTGACCATTATTTCCTATATAGTGCACTACTTTTGACCATTATTTCCTATATAGTGCACTACTTTTGACCATTATTTCCTATATAGTGCACTACTTTTGACCATTATTTCCTATATAGTGCACTACTTTTGACCATTATTTCCTATATAGTGCACTACTTTTGACCATTATTTCCTATATAGTGCACTACTTTTGATCATTATTTCCTATATAGTGCACTACTTTTGACCAGGCCTGACACATCAGCAAAAGAAAATTAAATAAAAGGCTTTAAAATGTTATTTTTCTGCAAAAAGCAATGAATCGCCTAATTAAAATACATTGTTCAAGACATCTAGTTGACAGAGGGATAAATGATAGTTGTAGCTCAGAGATCAGTCTTTAGTGGATTTATTAGTCTTTATTATGATTTACATTTCAAAAAACGTCAGTAATAAAAAATAAAGTAGAAAGAGATTTGGCAAAGTAGAAGGCTATTGATAAGGCACAACTTTTACTTTCCTCTTTACCAATATACCATGTTGCGTGAGAGCCCTTTTCAGAACATAGACTCTTCGTACAGCCAAATTCCACGCCATCTTTCAGTAGGTTGTGGCTTTTGTAAACGTCATTGGTAGTAGTGATATGGTGCCATTTACCAAAACAGTAGATGCAACATTTAATTTGAGATACAAAGTACATTGTTAAACAATGCTATAAACTCAACGATAACCCGGTATAAAAATAACAATATTAAATTGCACTGTGCAGTGTCTGTTGCTCTAATACAAGAATAGGAAGACACCGATAAGTAAGAACAATATAAAATGTTGCCTTGGAAAAACCCCTTAAAAATACATCCACATGTGCATCCTAAATGGCACCCTATATAGTGCACAACTTTTGAACAGAGCCCCTATGTACAACTTCCCCACTAGAATGACCTTGGCGATCACCCTTATGGATGGTCCAATGTGTCCAATGCTAGTGACTGAGCACAGCAAGGAATCTCTTCCAAAAAAAACCAACAAATAAAAACGACATGCGTGCTTTAATTATCCTCATCACCTAAAGTGCATGTTGAGTGTGTGGCCTGTCAGGAGAGGCCGTACAACGTGCACACGTCTGCAGAATTTGCGACCCTCCCTTGGGGGGGGGGGGGGGGGCACTTGCATTAATGAGTGGACTGCAGTAAGGAAGCTTGTTTCCAACCCCCCCCCCCCCCCCCACATTATTAGACCTGCCCTTTTCACACTACAGTGCTAACTCTGATGTTCTCCTTTCACACAGCACCAGGCATCTATAGCAGAGGATGTGGAACCAGGCCAGCCAAGTACAGCTCGGCTCAATATTGTGAAAAGTGTCTCAGAAAGCCAGCCAGGGTGCGAGTGTGCTCCGTCCATCCATTCAGACCCAGGGTCAGCAGCCGTCCGGCCAGCCACGAGGGCTGGTATTGGGGATGTCCTCTGGTTGTGAGGGGGTCTCCACATCCAGGACCAAACCACTGTGGTTGGATGTGTTGGAAGGTATGAGGGAGGCCCCAGACCCGACCCTGCAGGAGCAGCAGCAGAGCATGGTGAGGAGACGGGAGCGGATTGGCTGGGTGAACAGGACAAACATGATACAGTTTGCAGCTCCCTGGAAGGTATTCCCAATGCCCTAGAGAAACAGATTCAACCATTAATGGACGGACAGATATATGACTAAAGGATGAATGTAAAGATGAATGAAGGAAAGAGAGGTTTGGTGGATGGATAGACAGTTAGGTACTGATATTTGATATACGAGCTCCGACTGGGAAAAGTTGTTTTCAAATGGTCATCCAACTCGGAATTCCAACTCGGGAAGTCAAGCCTCTTTCTAGAGGTCCAACTTTCCGACCTGAAGATCACTGATGTCATGATTTGACCTCATATTTTTCGAGTTCGCAGTTGTCTTGAAAGCACCATAAGATGCTGTAGCAACAGCTCTTGCTCTGTCTAATATATTTTCAAAGGCCATGTATCTGTATGCTGTAAATAAGATACGAATATACTGCACAAACGTCAATTTAATTCCACTATATTTTGCTAAATGAACCTACAGACCGATAAGCATGACCAGTCTAATGTATTTCCATCAATGAAGAGGCTATAAAACATTATTTCACAATGGGATTGTTTCTTCTCCTGGACAATGGGCCGGTGCCATTTTTATTTATTGGCTTTTCTAAATCGGACAAAAGTCGGCTATTACCGGCTAACAGAAACCCTACTGCACACATGCTGCACACATGCTGCACACATGCTGCACACATGCTGCACACATGCTGCACACATGCTGCACACATGCTGCACACATGCTGCACAAATGCTGCACACATGCTGCACACATGCTGCACACATGCTGCACAAATGCTGCGGCAGGTTTTGAGAATCATTGGTGAGGATAGAACATGAGGCCTGGAGATGTGCCAATACAAACTCACATGTAGAGTGACGAGCACAGGGTTCTGCCTGGCGGGGGAGTCAGTCAGCATCAGCAGGAAGCGCACGGTGCTCCAGATACGCAGGGCGATGAAGATGATGGGGATAAGGGTCAACTTCCTGTCGGCCATATTGGAAAGGGACAGAGGACTGCAGGCCAGGATGGGCCGGTACTCAGACAGAGCCGCATGCTGGTCGACAGAGACAAAACAGGAATATTTATCAAGTGGCTAAATGTGCTTGAGACCTGCCATGGAGAAAATGTTTGTGATAGTCTACACTGGAATTAGTAAAGCCACCTTGAGAACTCTGCAAAAATCAATGTAAAACCGCAGTGAAATCATGACTTCAGCTAAAAAAAATAAATAAAAAAAATAAATCTTTAATTTGTCTAAAATATATTTTTTAAATTACATGCATTCCTTCTCAAATTTCACCCCAGTGACACTTATCAATAGTACTGGGGTATAGATTGTAACAGATCCTCACCGCTCTGTGGATGTGCTTCTTGATGAGGACATAGAGAACGGGAAGGGTGAGATAGGCCAGGAACTCCCATATCTTCCCAGTGAGCAGCATCCACAGGACATGGTCTGGAGCCTGGATACTCACCCAGCACCAGCCCACAGACACCTCCGATGCATCGTAGCCAATACGGCCCAGTGACAGAGCTGCTACTGTGATACCTAGAGGGATGCCCCAGCTGGTGGGGAGGGGAGAGATGGAGGAAGAGACAGGGGAGGAGGAAGAGACAGGGGAAGAGGAAGACAGGGGAAGAGGAAGCGGTGATGGATGAGCAGAATGAATGAATTAATGAACATATCATTGTGAACCCCCTGACAAGCTTGCCAGCCACACATTTCCTCTAAAGTCTGGTGATCATTATGTGCAACTATGTCATGCTACCAAGGAAAGCTGCTTAGGCCTCGCTATATAGCCTACATGTTGAAAGTGCAACCCCAAAATCTGCAACTCATTTCCTGAAAAGTCACGAGTCACACACAGTGTAACATTTCAGCACCCTGTATGTAAACTGAATTGCTTTTATTTCACTATACGAAACAGAACCACTCAGTGTGGATCAAGGCTAACATTTCAGCATGCTACCCCTTTACATGTTGAGCCTTAAAACCGAAGATGAGATGTTCGAGAGAATCAAATCCATGATGCATTGGGGGTAAATGGTAACTGACTGACTGATCTAAAAAAAATAATAAGTGAGCAGTTATTTATGATGATCAAGGTGATTTGTAGATCAGTCGGTCGGTAGTCGCCTGCACTGTCATCCGCAATGCTCAACAAGCCCATTGCGTCACTTGTGATACTGAAGCACACATCAGCAGTTCTGGGGAGAGCGTGATGCCCTGCGGGTTCAGGTAATCTCCCACTCACTGAGGGAGAGCGTGACTACCTGCGCGTTCAGGTAATCTTCCACTCACTGAGGGAGAGCATGACGCCCTGCGTGTTCAGGTAATTTTCCACTCACTGAGGGAGAGCGTGACTCCCTGGCGTTCAGGTAATCTTCCACTCACTGAGGGAGAGCATGACGCCCTGCGTGTTCAGGTAATTTTCCACTCACTGAGGGAGAGCGTGACTCCCTGGCGTTCAGGTAATCTTCCACTCACTGAGGGAGAGCGTGACGCCCCGCGCGTTCAGGTAATCTTCCACTCACTGAGGGAGAGCGTGACGCCCTGCGTGTTCAGGTAATCTTCCACTCACTGAGGGAGAGCGTGACGCCCTGCGTGTTCAGGTAATCTTCCACTCACTGAGGGAGAGCGTGACGCCCCGTGCGTTCAGGTAATCTTCCACTCACTGAGGGAGAGCGTGACGCCCCGTGCGTTCAGGTAATCTTCCACTCACTGAGGGAGAGCGTGACGCCCTGCGTGTTCAGGTAATCTTCCACTCACTGAGGGAGAGCGTGACGCCCTGCGCGTTCAGGTAATCTTCCACTCACTGAGGGAGACCGTGACGCCCTGCGCGTTCAGGTAATCTTCCACTCACTGAGGGAGAGCGTGACGCCCTGCGTGTTCAGGTAATCTTCCACTCACTGAGGGAGAGCGTGACGCCCTGCGTGTTCAGGTAATCTTCCACTCACTGAGGGAGAGCGTGACGCCCTGCGTGTTCAGGTAATCTTCCACTCACTGAGGGAGAGCGTGACGCCCTGCGTGTTCAGGTAATCTTCCACTCACTGAGGGAGACCGTGACGCCCTGCGTGTTCAGGTAATCTTCCACTCACTGAGGGAGACCGTGACGCCCTGCGTGTTCAGGTAATCTTCCACTCACTGAGGGAGAGCGTGACGCCCTGCGTGTTCAGGTAATCTTCCACTCACTGAGGGAGAGCGTGACGCCCTGCGCGTTCAGGTAATCTTCCACTCACTGAGGGAGAGCGTGACGCCCTGCGTGTTCAGGTAATCTTCCACTCACTGAGGGAGAGCGTGACGCCCTGTGCGTTCAGGTAATCTTCCACTCACTGAGGGAGGGCGTGACGCCCCGCGCGTTCAGGTAATCTTCCACTCACTGAGGGAGACCGTGACGCCCTGCGTGTTCAGGTAATCTTCCACTCACTGAGGGAGAGCGTGACGCCCTGCGTGTTCAGGTAATCTTCCACTCACTGAGGGAGAGCGTGACGCCCTGCGTGTTCAGGTAATCTTCCACTCACTGAGGGAGACCGTGACGCCCTGCGTGTTCAGGTAATCTTCCACTCACTGAGGGAGAGCGTGACGCCCTGCGTGTTCAGGTAATCTTCCACTCACTGAGGGAGAGCGTGACGCCCTGTGCGTTCAGGTAATCTTCCACTCACTGAGGGAGGGCGTGACGCCCCGCGCGTTCAGGTAATCTTCCACTCACTGAGGGAGAGCGTGACGCCCTGCGTGTTCAGGTAATCTTCCACTCACTGAGGGAGAGCGTGACGCCCTGCGTGTTCAGGTAATCTTCCACTCACTGAGGGAGACCGTGACGCCCTGCGTGTTCAGGTAATCTTCCACTCACTGAGGGCCAACATCTTCAATTCACTCTTAACATTTCATGACTCGTTATATAATTGAAGGATATTTCTGGACTCATTCCTTTCAGGTACCCTATTCCATATATAGGACACTACTGTTGACCAGGGCATTATATACGGAGCATTAAAAAAAGTATTCAGACCCCTTGACATTTTACACATTGTTACGTAACAGCCTTATTCTAAAAAGGATTACAATCGTTTTCCCCCCCCTCATCAATCTACACACAAGACCCCATAAATGACAAAGCAAAAACAGGTTTCAATTTTAGCAAACGAATAAATACAAAAAGTACTGAAATATCTCCCCCCTCCCCCCCCAGTAATCCCACTCTGGAACGCATATGCTTGTAGAGTATATTATGTTCAAAATATATATTGAAAAATGTACAAAATCAAAAATAGTTCAATATTCATGTATCATTTTCTATATTTATAAATTAAATGTAGAAAAAAAGTTTTCAAAATCAAAATACAAAAACGGTAAACCTTCATATGACTCATTTTTGCTTTGTAGCACATACAGATGAAACATTACAGAGTCTTAAAGGAGGCATGGGTAAGGCCAACATTTCATAAATACAGTGCATTCGGCCAGTACATCCGAGTCTTATTGGGTATGAAGCTACAAGCTTGGCACACCTGTATTTAGGGAGTTTCTCCCATTCTTCTCTGCAGATCCGTTCAAGCTCTGTCAGGTTAGAGGGGACCTGCACAGCTATTTTCAGGTCTTCAGAGATGTTCGATCGGGTTCAAGTCCGGGCCCCTCATGGACATTCATAGACTTGTCCCGAAGCAACTCCTGCGTTGTCTTGGCTGTGTGCTTTGGGTCGTTGTCCTGTTGGAAGGTGAACCTTCGCCCCAGTCTGAGGTCCTGAGCAGGTTTTCATCAAGGATCTCTCTGTACTTTGCTCCGTTCATCTTTCCCTCGATCCTGACTAGTCTCCCAGTCCCTGCCAATGAAAAACATCCCCACAGCATAATGCTGCCACTACCATGCTTCACTGTAGGATTGGTGCCAGGTTTCCTTCAGACGTGACACTTGGCATTCAGGCCAAACTATTCAATCTTGTTTTCATCAGACCAGAGAACCTTGTTTCTCATGGTCTGAGAGTCCTTTAGGTGGCATTTGGCAAACTGCAAGCGGGCTGTCATGTGGCTTTTACTGAGGAGTGGCTTCCGTCTGGCCACTCTACCATAAAGGCCTGATTGGTGGAGTGCTGCAGAGATTGGAGAACCTTCCAGAAGGACAACCATCTCCAGAGGAACATCGGGTTCTTGGTCACCTCCTTCTCCCCCGATTGCTCAGTTTGGCCGGGCGGCCTGCTCTAGGAAGAGTCTTGGTGGTTCCAAACTTCTTCCATTTAAGAATGGAGGCCACTGTGTTCTTGGGGAACTTCAATGCTGCAGACATTTTTTGGTACCCTTCCCCAGATCTGTGCCTCATCACAATCCTGTCTCGGATCTCTACGGACAATTCCATCGACCTCATGGCTTGGTGCTCTGACATACACTGTCAACTGTGCCACAGTTGGCACAGTTGACAGTGCAATTTACCACAGGTGGACTCCAATTCTTTGTTATTTAAACCTTTATTTAACCAGGCAAGTCAGTTAAGAACAAATTCTAATTTACAATGACGACCAAAAGACCTCCAGCGGGGACGGGGACAAAAATGTATATATATTCTAATTTACATACATATATAACTATATTTAAATAAATAAATGACAAAACACACATCACGACGAGAGAAACCACAACATAAAGAGAGACCTAAAGACAACAACATAGCAAGGCAGCAACACAAAACATGGCAGTAACATTATTGGGCACAGACAACAGCACAAAGGGCAAGAAGGTAGAGACAACACCAATCAAGTTGTAGAAACATCTCAAGGATGATCAATGGAAACAGGACGCACCTGAGCTCCATTTCAAGTCTCATAGCAAAAGGTCTGAATATTTTTTTAAATAAGGATAAAAAAAATATTTAAAAAACTGTTTTTGCTTCGTCATTATGGGGTATTGTGTGTAGATGGATGAGGGGAAAATAACAATTGAATCCATTTTAGAATAAGGCTGTAACGTAACAAAATGTGAAAAAAGGGGTCTGATAACTTTCCGAATGCGCTGTAGGATTTGGGTCACAGCTGAAGGTACAGAAACCTCAATCAACTGTATTGCTACTCCCTTTTGAGCTGGTTTATATTTTTAAAAAGTGTACTGGGATCAAAACTTGGTTCAAATACTATTCAACATCTTACAAATAATTTCAGCGTTTGCTCTGGTCTGTCTGGAGTGCAGGATGGGGGTTGCACTTTTGCAACTACTCTATTCCTTTCATTGCAGCAGGCAAGCTCAATCAAACCCAGATAAAGTATTACAAATGATTTCAAATAGTACTGGAACCAAAGTCTGACTTGGCACCTATAATCACATATACAGTTGAAGTCGGAAGTTTACATACACTTAGGTTGGAGTCATTAAAACTCGTTTTTTCAACCACTCCACAAATTTCTTGATATCAAACTATAGTTTTGGCAACTCGGTTAGGACATCTACTTTGTGCATGACACAATTAATTCTTCCAACAACTGTTTACAGACAGATTATTTCACTGTATCACAATTCCAGTGGGTCAGAAGTGTACATACAGTTAGTTGACTGTGCCTTTAAACAGCTCGGAAAATTCCAGAAAACGTCATCATGGCTTTAGAAGCTTCTGATAGGCTAATTGACATCATCATCATTTGAATCAATTGGAGGTGTACCTGTGGATGTATTTCAAGGCCTACCTTCAAACTCAGTGCCTCTGATTGACATCATGGGAAAATCAAAAGAAATCAGCCAAGACGTCAGAAAAAAATTGTAGACCTCCACAAGTCTGGTTCATCCTTGGGAGCAATTTCCAAACGCCTGAAGGTACCACGTTCATCTGTACAAACAATAGTACGCAAGTATAAACACCATGGGACCACGCAGCCGTCAAACCGCTCAGGAAGGAGACGTGTTCTGTCTCCTAGAGATGAACGTACTGTGGTGCGAAAAGTGCAAATCAATCCCAGAACAACAGCAAAGGACCTTGTGAAGATGCTGGAGGAAACAGGGTCAAAAGTATCTATATCCACAGTAAAACAAGTCCTATATCGACATAACCTGAAAGGCTGCTCAGCAAGGAAGAAGCCACTGCTCCAAAACCACCATAAAAAAAGCCAGACTATGGTTTGCAACTGCACATGGGGACAAAGATTGTACTTTTTAGAGAAATGTCCTTTGGTCTGATGAAACAAAAATAGAATTGTTTGGCCATAATGACCATCGTTATGTTTGGAGGAAAAAGGGGGAGCCTTGCAAGCCGAAGAACACCATCCCAACCGTGAAGCACGGGGGTGGCAGCATCATGTTGTGGGGTGCTTTGCTGCAGGAGGGACTGGTGCACTTCACAAAATAGATGGCATCATGTGGAAGGAAAATTATGTGGATATATTGAAGTAACATCTCAAGACATCAGTCAGGAAGTTAAAGCTTGGTCGCAAATGTGTCTTCCAAATGGACAATGACCTCAAGCATACTTACAAAGTTGTGGCAAAATGGCTTAAGGACAACAAAGTCAAGGTATTGGAGTGGCCATCACAAAGCCCTGACATCAATCCCATAGAAAATGTGTGGGCAGAACTGAAAAAGCATGTGCGAGCAAGGAGGCCTACAAACCTGACTAAGTTACACAAGCTCTGTCAGGAGGAATGGGCCAAAATACACCCAACGTATTGTGGGAAGCTTGTGGAAGGTTATCCGAACCGTTTGACCCAAGTTAAACAATTTAAAAAGGCAATGCTACCAAATATTAATTGAGTGTATGTAAACTTCTGACCCACTGGGAATGTGATGAAAGTAATAAAATCTTAAATAAATCCATCTCTACTATTATTCTGACATTTCACATTCTTAAAATAAAGTGGTGATCCTAACTGACCTAAGACAAGGAATTTTTACTCTGATTAAATGTCAGGAATTGTGAAAAACTGAGTTTAAATGTATTTGGCTAAGGTGTATATAAACTTCTGACTTCAACTGTACGTTTGTTATTTGTTATGGGAATTTTATGAATAATGACTAAAGGATTTATACATTTAACGTAGAATTATAACTAACAGAATTATATCCTGTCTGATGGAGAATGTTTGTCCATAAGAAAGAGGGACTGTTAGCAGGCAAGGAACTGTGGCAGACAACTTGTGACCACTGTGAAACTGATAACAGGGGTGGAAGTCTCCCCACCCAGGGAGGGGAGAGACCTTGACCTTGTAGTAGATTGTATAACAGGGGTGGAAGTCTCCCCACCCAGGGAGGGGAGAGACCTTGGCCTTGTAGTAGATTGTATAACAGGTGGCGGACAATGTATGAGAAGAAGACTTGTGAACTATGTTGCCATTGTATCTGAGAGGAGGAGGGACGTTTATGACGAAATGTGAGGTATATAAACCAATGTACCGGAAATGATAAACAGAGCTCTCGAGAATAAAAGCTATTGATTAATTTGGTGGCCGGTCTCTGTCCATTTTATGCAAATAAGAACCTTACAAATTCTTAGAAACGGACAGAGTGTTTTAATTGAATTGGTTAACGAACACATTGGAATGAAATTCCTCTAACATTATTATCCATGTACTATGTACCTTGTTGTGTGAGGTTCAATAGAAAAGGGATCACTGAAGAATTCATTATAGAACACAACACACATTGTGACAAGGCATGTCCATTGCCTGGGCTCTGGGGTGGAGAAAGGGTTTTGATGTTATATACAAAAAAATTATAAACTGGATGGGTCGAGCGCTGACAGCCGTGGTATATCAGACCGTATATGACAGGTATGACAAAATATATATTTTTACTGCTGTAATTATATTGGTAACCAGTTTATAATAGCAATAAGGCACCTAAGGGGGGTTTGTGGTATATGGCCAATATACACAGGTATTCCGCATTGCGTCGTGCATAAGAACAACCCTTAGCAGAGGTATATTGGCCATAGACCACACCTCCTCAGGTCTTATTGCTTAAATAGCAACTCAGTGAAGAATTGTCCAAAAGGCAGACTATCCTTTCTGTATTGTTTATCAATAAAAAACCTACCATGTGTTTCTGTGGTGTCTATTCAACTATTATTTCAGTGGACTGGGTGTAAGGTGTACTGCAAAACATTCTCTAATGTGTCATTGGGTATTAATTGACCATTAATTGAGTATTAATTGGATGTTAATTTAGCCTAATTGAGTAAACAGGAGACAATAGGCGTGCAGGTGCTTCAGGTGTAGCCCCGAAGATGCTCAAAGTCTAATTTTCATAAGGTTTGAAACAGTATCAATAGTTTACACTATAGTACAATGTATAATACCTCTACCATATGTACAATACCAGGTGACCTTATTTATATGCCGCGTTCACATGCTAGTCCGAACTAGAAAACTCGGAAATGTCTGACTTGCTGACTCCTTGAACGCAGCACGTGCATAACTACAACCAGTTAGAAGGTTGGAAATGTCAGTTTCATAGTTGCGACTCGCATGTGAACGCGGAATTAATACCAAGTTACATGGTGAAATAGCCTAACGTCAGAAGTGCTGAAATGCCCAGGTATGGGAAGGTAATATATTCCTCATGAATATTCATAAACGCGTCATACTAGAGTAGAGAAACAACATAGCTGGATCAGGTGACTCTTGGCCTTGATATTTCACAGACCCTATCCCAAACTTAAATCTAATCAATCAAAACATTTCACAGTTTATACAACTGTTATTATTATGATATGAAAATGAATCAAGCGCAAGTACCCACCTGATAACGTGAAAACATAACACGAAGCTGTCAGCTTGTCTTTGATTCGACTTGACGATTAAAATGTACAGATATATAGCGATAGCGACAGTCCAGAAAAACGAACTTGTGTTGGCGAAAGTAGATATCGCTCCTTGAACGACGCAATCCACAGAGTTTGATTCAAAGACACTCCAAACTCCGTATGCGTACGAGCCCGCAGACAAAAAGTCAGCCACGGACAAGTAGACCAGAAGTGTTCTCGGCGTTGTCCTCAAATCTGGCCAAATGATGTACGTACAGATAATAAGTAAAGAGCCCAAAAAAGACAGGGCACACGAAATCAAAATAACTATCTGTTCTGAAATGTACACAACTGTCTGATTATCAACGGCCATGATATCCAAAACTACTGCGCGCTAGGTCAATCTACACTCACTAATAAGGCACGAATAGTTTTCCAGCATTCCAATATGAACTCATTCCATCAACGAATAGGCCTAGTTGCTTGGGTGAACAAGTCACCGCGTCAAAGGATCCTGAAAACTGTAGTGTACCCAGGTAGTTGTAAAGTTCATGTGTGTGTCGTGAACAACATTAGCGTAAGCACACTCATGGAATCGGTGGTTTGCCTTCAAAATAAAAGTCCCCCATCGAAACATGCAAACGGATCCAAATGTGGAATCATGACACAATTGAACTAGATCGGCTATTCCCAAACTGAGATAAGCGTACCCCCAGGTGTACGTGCAATGCCGTCGGGGGTAAGCCAAATAAAAATGTGATACACATTTTCAAACAGTTCATTTAGATTTTCCAACACGGCTATACATTTGGGTGATGAAAAGGCCAACAAAAACTAGACGGACAATGCCTTCATCAAACAACACTGTTTCACGATGCGTCAGTGACATGGCAGGAGATGTTTTGAAACAATTACTGCTTCGCATACAAGCCAGTGAATTCTATGCGTTACAGCTCGATGAATCAACAGACGTGGCAGGCCTGGCACAGCTCCTGGTATATGTCCGTTACGTTTATGGGGGGTCAATTAAGACATCCTCTTCTGCAAATCACTGGAAACAGAACAATAGGAGAGGATATTTTTAAAGTACTGGACAGCTTTGTGGCATCAAATGGACTTTGGTGGTCAAGATGTGTTGGTATCTGTACTGATGGCGCAAAAGCCATGACAGGGAGACATAGAGGAGTGGTAACGTGTGTGCAAGCAGTTGCTCCCGACGACCCTTAGCTACACCGCAGCATCCACCGAGAGGCTCTTGCTGCCAAGGGAATGCCTGACAGCTTGAAAGAAGTTTTGGACACTACAGTGAAAATGGTTAACTTTGTTAAAGCAAGGCCCCTGAACTCTCGTGTATTTTCTGCATTACGCAATGATATGGGCAGCAACCATGTAACGCTTTTACAACATACAGAAGTGCGCTGGTTATAAAGGGGCAAAGTATTGACACGTTTTTTTTTTAAATTGAGAGACGAGCTTAAAGTTTTCTTTACTGACCATAATTTTCACTTGCATGATGACGAGTTTCTCACACGACTGGCCTATCTGGGTGATGTTGTTTCTCGCCTGAATGATCTGAATCTAGGATTACAGGGACTCTCCGCAACTACATTCAATGTGCGGGACAAAATTGAGGCTATGATTAAGAAGTTGGAGCTCTTCTCTGTCTGCATTAACAAGAACAACACACAGGTCTTTCCATCATTGTATGATTTTTTGTGTGTAAATGAACTCAAGCTTATGGACAATGTCAAATGTGATATAGCGAAGCACCTGAGTGAGTTGGGTGAGCAATTACGCAGGTACTTTCCCGAAACAGACGACACAAACAACTGGATTCGTTATCCCTTTCATGCCCTGCCTCCAGTCCACTTACCCATATCTGAACAAGAGAGCCTCATCAAAATTCCAACAAGCGGTTCTGTGAAAATTGAATTTAATCAGAAGCCACAGGCAGATTTCTGGATTGGGCTGCACTCAGAGTATCCTGCCTTGACAAATCGCGCTGTTAAGACACTGATGCCCTTTCCAACCACGTACCTATGTGAGAATGGATTCTCGGCACTGACTAGCATTAAAACTAAATACAGGCACAGACTGTGCGTGGAAAATGATTTAAGACTGAGACTCTCTCCCATACAACCCAACATTGCAGAGTGATGTGCATCATTTCAAGAAATCCCTTCTCATTCTCATTAACCTGTGGTGAGTTATTCACAATGATGAACAAATAAGGTTTTAGTGACTATGCATAGATATGCATAGATAATAACAGAGAGTAGCAGCAGCTGATTAGCTGCTCAGGAGTCTTATGGCTTGAGGGTAGAAGCTATTTAGGAGGCTTTTGTAACTAGACTTGGCGCTCCGGTACCGCTTGCCGTGCGGTAGCAGAGAAAACAGTCTATGACTAGGGTGGCTGGAGTCTTTGATAATTTTTAGGGCCTTTCTCTGACACCGCCTGGTATAGAGGTCCTGGATGGCAGGAAGCTTGGCCCCTGTGATGTACTGGGCCGTACGCACTACCCTCTATAGTGCCTTGTGGTCGGAGGCCGAGCAGTTGCCATACCAGGTAGTGGTGCAACCCGTCAGGATGCTCTCGATGGTGCGGCTGTAAAACCTTTTGAGGATCTGAGGACCCATGCAAAATCTTTTCAGTCTCCTGAGGGGGAATAGGTTTTGTCGTGCCCTCTTCACGACTGTCTGGGTGTGCTTGGACCCTGTTGGTGATGTGGACGCCAAGGAACTTGAAGCTCTCAACCTGCTCCACTACAGCCCCATTGATGAGAATGGGGGCGTGCTCGGCCCTCTTTTTCCTATTGTCCACAATCATCTCCTTTTTCTTGATCACGTTGAGGGAGAGGTTGTTGTCCTTGCACCACATGGTCAGGTCTCTGACCTCCTCCCTATAGGCTGTCTCATCGTTGTCAGTGATCAGGCCTACCACTGATGTGACATCAGCAAACTTAATGATGGTGTCGGAGTTGTACCTGGTAGTGCAGTCATGAGTGAACAGGGAGTACAGGAGGGGGCTGAGCACGCACCCCTGAGGGGCCCCCGTATTGAAGATCAGCGTGGCGGATGTGTTGTTACCTACCCTTACCACCTGGGGGCCGTCAAGAAGTCCAGGATCCAGTTGCAGAGGGAGGTGTTTAGTCCCAGGGTCCTTAGCTTAGTGATGAGCTTTGAGGGCACTATGGTGTTGAACGCTGAGCTGTAATCAATGAATAGCATTCTCACATTGGTGCTCCTTTTGTCCAGGTGTGAAAGGGCAGTGTGGAGTGCAATAGCGATTGCATCATCTGTGGATTTGTATGCAAATTGTAGTGTGTTTAGGGTTTCTGGGATAATGGTGTTGATGTGAGCCATGACCAGCATTTCAAATGTTGCCTGTAATCCATGGCTTCTGGTTGTGACGTACAGTCACTGTGGGGACAACGTCATCAATGCACTTATTGATAAAGCCAGTGACTGATGTGGTGTACTCCTCAATGCCATCGGAAGAATCCCGGAACATATTCCAGTCTGTGCTAGCAAACCGGTCCTGTAGTTTAGCATCTGCTTCATCTGACCACTTTTTTATAGACTGAGTCACTAGTGCTTCCTGCTTTAATTTTTGCTTGTAAGCAGGAATCAGGAGGATAGAATTATGGTCAGATTTGCCAAATGGAGGGCGAGGGAGAGCTTTGTACATGTCTCTGTGTGTGGAGTAAAGGTGGTCTAGAATTTTTTTTCCTCTGGTTGCACATTTAACATGCTGATAGAAATTAGGTAAAACTGATTTGAGTTTCCCTGCATTAAAGTCCTCGGCCACTAGGAGCGCCACTGAAAACATTCTAGGTAGATCGTGTGGTCTACAGCTTATCATGAGATACTCCACCTCAGGCGAGCAAAACGTCGAGACTTCTTTAGATATCGTGCACCAGCTGTTGTTCACATATATGCATAGGCCCCCACCCCGTGTCTCATCAGAGGCTGCTGTTCTGTCCTAAAAAAAGAGACAAATTATTAATTATTATTTGTGTCCTGATCCTATAAGAGCTCTTTGTCACTTCCCACGAGCCTGGTTGTGACAAAAACTCACACTCATTCTTATGTTTAATAAATGTATCATATAGTGTGTGTGGCAGACTTGCAATGATGTCAAAAAAACCACATTTGAGAGTGCGCTGACCCTGGTGCTAGAGGAGGCACGCAGCTGAGGGTTGAATGTTTGAAGGGGTACGGGACTATAAAAAGTTTAGGAAATTCTAAACAAATTTGGAATGTTGTCGTGTGTTTCAATGGGGGGGGGACTTTTATTTTGAAAGCGAACCTTGGATGGCACTATTGCTGCTCATGCTAATGTTGGTTACACGCTGGTAGGAAACCCACACAAAAGTTTCTCTGCTGGACATATTAACCCCTCATTGACTCTCCTTGAAACATTCACCCGGAAACCATTCAGTTGGGTAAACTGCGCTAGAGACTTCTAAAAATAAGCAGTAAGGACTATGTTTGGCCCTACTGTTGCCCTTTAGTTTGAGTGTGCAATGGTGTAAAAATACTTAAGTAAAAATACTTTATAGTACTTCTTAAATTGTTTTTTTGGGGGTATCTGTACTTTACTTTACTATTTATATATTTTTTACAACTTTTACCTTTACTTCACTACATTCTGAAAGAAAATCATGTACTTTTTACTCCATACATTTTCCCTGACACCCAAAAGTACTTGTTACATTTTGAATGCTTAGCAAAAATTCACACACTTCTCAAGAGAACATCCCTGGTCATCCCTACTGCCTCTGATATTGCGGACTCACTAAACATATATGCTTAGTTTGTAAAATGTCGGAGTGTTGGAGTGTGCCCCTGGCTATCCGTTAATTTAAAAAACAAGAAAATTGTACCTATTTTTATAAAATAGCTGTTCTTCCTGTGTTTTAAATGTTTTACTGCTATATCTATAGCTACAGTATTATCTTCATTGTTCTATACTTTTCAATATATTGATTTGAATTACACTACTGGTCCACAGTTTTTACAACACCTACTCATTCAAGGGTTTTTCTTTATTTAAAAAATAATAATTCTACATTGTAGAATAATAGTGAAGACATCAAAAACTATGAAAAAACACATATGGAATCATGTAGTAACCAAAAAAGTATTTGAGATTCTTCAAAGTAGCCACCCTTTGCCTTGATGACAGCTTTGCACACTCTTGACATTCTCTCAACCAACTTCATGGGGTAGTCACCTGGAATCCATTTCAATGAACAGGTGTTCCTTCTTAAAAGTTAATTTGTGGAATTTCTTTCCTTCTTAATGCGTTTTGGGGGGGGGGGGGGGGGGGGGGGGGGTAGGTATACAGAAGATAGCCCTATTTGATAAAATACCAAGTCCATATTATGGCAAGTACAGCTCAAATAAGCAATGAGAAACGACAGTCCATCATTATTTTAAGACATGAAGGTCAGTCAATACGGAACATTTCAAGAACTTTGAAAGTTTCTTCAAGTGCAGTCGCAAAAACCATCAAGAGCTATGATGGAACTGGCTCTCATGAGGACCACCACAGGAAAGGAAGACCCAGAGTTACCTCTGCTGCAGAGGATACGTTCATTAGAGTCATTAGAGTTACCAGCCTCAGAAATTGCAGCCCAAATAAATGCTTCACAGAGTTCAAGTAACAGACACATCTCAACATCAACTGTTCAGAGGAGACTGTGTGAATCAGGCCTCCATGGTTGAATTGCTGCAAAGAAACCACTACTAAAGGACACCAATAAGAAGAAGCGACTTGCTTGGGCCAAGAAACACGAGCAATGGACATTAGACCGGTGGAAATTTGTCCTTTGGTCTGGAGTCCAAATTGGAGATTTTTGGTTCCAACCTCCGTGTCTTTGTGAGATGCGGTGTGGGTGAACGGATGATCTCAGCATGTGTATTTCCCACCGTTAAGCATGGCGGAGGAGGTGTTATGGTATGGGGGTGCTTTGCTGGTGACACTGTGTGATTTATTTAGAATTCAAGGCACACTTAACCAGCATGGCTACCACAGCATTCTACAGCGATACACCATCCCATCTGGTTTGGGCTTAGTGGGACTAACATTTGTTTTTCAACAGGACAATGTCCCAACACACCTCCAGGCTGTGTAAGGGCTATTTGACCAAGAAGGAGTGATGGAGTGCTGCATCAAATAGCCTGGCCTCCCCAGTCACCTGACCTCAACCAAATTGAGATGGTTTGGGATGAGTTGGACTGCAGAGTGAAGGAAAAGCAGTCAACAAGTGCTCAGCATATGTGGGAACTCCTTCAAGACTGTGGAAAAGCATTCCAGGTGAAGCTGGTTGAGAGAATGCCAAGAGTGTGCAAAGCTGTCATCAAGGCAAAGGTTGGCTATTTGAAGAATCTCAATTATAAAATATATTTTGATTTGTTTAACACTTTTTTGGTTACTACATGATTCCATATGTGTTATTTCATAGTTTTGCTGTCTTCACTATTATTCTACAACGTAGAAAATAGTAGAAATAAAGAAAAACCCCTTGAATGAGTAGGTGTTCTAAAACTTTTGACCGGTAGTGAATGTTAGCAGATTACATATCTAATGTCAACTTCCCTGCTTATATTCCCATGTTTGTATAATGTGGATTTGCAATTTGCTTTATGATAACTGGACAAAGCAAATGGATCTGACAGTCAAACAAACTCAAGTAGCCAATATATATATTTTTTAACCTTTATTTAACTAGGCAAGTCCGTTAAGAACAAATTCTTATTTACAATGACGGCCTACCGGGGAACAATGGGTTAAACTGCCTTGTTCAGGGGCAGAACGACAGATTTTTACCTTGTCAGCTCGGGTCGGGGGATTCAATCAAGCAACCTTTCGGTTACTGGCCCGACACGCTAACCACTAGACTACCTACCACCCATACAATGTTCCTCTTGACTCAAGCTCGTCTTCAAGGTCTGTGCTCAGATGGGACAGGTATTTTAAACATTTAAATGAAGATCAAACAGGAAATGACGAATGACGAAGACAAGGTATAGACATGACTTTATTGACAGTTATTTTTTCAATATTTTCTGTTTATTTTCAATAACCCAGAGCAAGTGATTGCAAAAAGCATTGCAAATATATATTTTAAGAGATACAAACTGGTAATAACTATAATAACTTAATTATACATCAACACATTATCGGTATGTC